>NW_028123294.1:0-299699 GCF_965194805.1 Balaenoptera borealis
GAGACACGCGTTTACAAAACACACTATGGCTGCTTAACGGGAAAGGTGAGGTTGGGTGAGGCAGAAAACAAGGGTTTCAAATTAGCTCAGATACCGTTCAATAAACCCAATATGTAATAGACAAGACCTACTCCTTGCTCAGTGAACTGGACTCGACACCCCCTATTCACCGCCCAAGAATATATCTGACAAGGAAGAATCTTCAAAGCTATGTATTGATATCTCTCTGTAAATGAGTCAAGTGGGTGTAAAGCAGCATAAACACAGCAGTGAAAAGCAGCTAAACCCCATTATAAAAATCAATTACTTTTAAAATCCCATGAAACAAAGACAGTGAAAGAGAGAGAAATTCTTACAAAATTCGTTCAGGGGCTGTGATGCCACCTTTGTTGACCATCTCTAGACCCACAGCTGATTGAGACATAAGGGTGGACACTCGTGGGGCTGAGAGGTTTGGTGAGGTTGGGTGAGCAAACGCAGACCCTTTAAAGTAATACTGCGTGGTACCCATCCCATGGGTCCCAAATCTCCAAGTTCAAGGGCATCTTCCTATATCAAAAACATGCATGAGAAACCCAGAAGATGGTACACCGTGCGATCGGGAAAGGTTTCTAAAACGCACCTCATTTCTCATCTCCTTGTGCTCTGGTTCGCCATTCCAGCCGAGTTACTAGCAATCTCCCTCCGTGGAGAATCAGCACCTTTAACCTCCTGTTCCGTACAGGTTGCAATTTGTCCTGAGGATGAACGGGAAGAGGGGGAACCAGTGAGAGACTAGCTCTAGGTGTTGGGACAGGCATAGGTCACTCTATTTTCCCATCAGGAAGAAGAATTAACCACAGGCTCAGCCTGCCGCCCGGAACCAGAATAGGGCCTGAAGCAATCCTGCGCTTTTGCGGCCAACTCCCAAGAAAGCGAGTTGAAAAATGGAGCTCAGGGGCACTGCAATTCACAGACCTGCAGAGTTAGAAATGATAACTCTCGTCCACAAATATATTGAGGGAAGGCAACGAAGAGGATTTGAAAGCAAGGCAGAATTGCAGAAAAAAGATTTCAGCAGGTAGATTCGAATCGCCTTTAAAACACAGGAAAAGCGGCAAAACCTCGACCATGATGCCCTTGGCCAAAAAGGGCGTATGCGTTTTTTCCTGAATATATTCAGGAAAAAACGCATACGCCCTTTTTGGCCAACCAAGCAACCTGGAAAGGCAAATCAGCGCTACAAAGAAGTCTCGCTTCCCATCGGTCAAAAGGGCCATGCTGAATAAAGTGTCAAAACCAGAAATGCAGGACAGGCCATGGAGACACGGGAGCCTTGCTACGCTGATGGGCGGGATGTAAATTGCCAACAGCCACTCTGGAGAAGTGTACGGTGTGTCCTGAAACATCTAAAAAACTCAGCTTAGAGAGCATAGGGCACTTCCACTCATGGGCGCATGAATTGGAAAAATTAAAAATCATCAAGACACAGGCACCACAAAGTTTAGGGCTGCTCTGTTGACAAGAACCTCCACTTCGTTACACCTTAAATATCCCAGGAAAGAAAAAAATGGATAAAGAAGTTGTGGTCCTTATGTACAATGGAATATCACTCAGCCATGAAATCAACGTCATAAGGCTAGTAGCAGCATGATGAGTGGATTTAGGTACGACGATTCTAAGTGAAATAAGTCAACCAGAAAACGACACTTATCATAAGATATCACTTATAGAGGGAATGTAAAAACCGCTACACTTGAACTGAATTACAAAACAGAACAGAGACACACGTTTACAAAACACACTATGGCTTCTTAACGGGAAAGCTGAGGTCGGGTGAGGCAGAAAACAAGGGTTTCAAATTAGCTCAGATACCGTTCCATAAACCCAATATGTATTAGACAAGACCTACTCCTTGCTCAGTGAACTGGACGCAAAAACCCCCTATTCACCGCCCAAGAATATATCTGACTAGGAAGAATCTTCAAAGCTATGTATTGATATCTCTCTGTAAGTGAGTCAAGTGGGTGTAAAGCAGCATAAAAACAGCAGTGAAAAGCAGCTAAACCCCATTTTAAAAATCAATTACTTTTAAAAAGCCGTGAAACAAAGACAGTGAAAGATAGGGAAATTCTTACAATATTCGTTCAGGGGCTGTGATGCCACCTGGATTGACCATATCTAGACCCACAGCTGATTGAGACATAAGGGTGGACACTCTTGGGGCTGAGAGGTTTGGTCAGGTTGGTTGAGGAAACGCAGTCCCTTTAAAGTAATACTGCGTGGTACCCATCCCATGGGTCCCAAATCTCCAAGTTCAAGGGCATCTTCCTATAACAAAAACATGCATGAGAAACCCAGAAGATGGTACACCGTGTGATCGGGAAAGGTTTCGAAAACGCACCTCATTTCTCATCTCCTTGTGCTCGGGTTGGCCATTACAGCCGCTTTACTAGCAATCTCCCTCCTTCGAAAATCAGCACCTTCAACCTCCTGTTCCGTACAGGTTGCAATTTGTCCTGAGGATGAACGGGAAGAGGGGGAACCAGTGAGAGACTAGATCTAGGTGTTGGGACAGGCACAGGTCACTCTATTTTCCCATCAGGAAGAAGAATTAACCACAGGCTCAGCCTGCCGCCCGGAAGCAGAACAGGGCCTGAAGCAATCCTGCGCTTTTGCGGCCAGCTCCCAAAAAAGCGAGTTGAAAAATCGAGCTCAGGGGCACTGCAATTCACAAACCTGCAGAGTTATAAATGATAACTCTCGTCCACAAATATATTGAGGGAAGGCAACGAGGAGGATTTGAAAGCAAGGCAGAATTGCAGGAAACAGATTTCAGGAGGTAGAGTCGAATCGCCTTTAAAGCACAGGAAAAGCGGCAAAACCTCGACCATGATGCCCTTGGCCAAAAAGGGCGTATGCGTTTTTTCCTGAATATATTCAGGAAAAAACGCATACGCCCTTTTTGGCCAACAAAGCAACCTGGAAAGGCAAATCAGCGCTACAAAGAAGTCTCGCTTCCCATCGGTCAAAAGGGCCATGCTGAATAAAGTGTCAAAACCAGAAATGCAGGACAGGCCATGGAGAAACGGGAGCCTTGCTACGCTGATGCGCGGGATGTAAATTGCCAACAGCCACTCTGGAGAAGTGTACGGTGTGTCCTGAAACATCTAAAAAACTCAGCTTAGAGAGCATAGGGCACTTCCACTCATGGGCGTATAAATTGGGAAAACTAAAAATCAGCAAGACACAGGCACCCCAAAGTTTAGGGCTGCTCTGTTGACAAGAACCTCCACTTCGTTACACCTTAAATATCCCAGGAAAGAGAAAAATGGATAAGGAAGTTGTGGTCCTTATGTACAATGGCATATCACTCAGCCATGAAATTAACGTCATAAGGCTAGTAGCAGCATGATGAGAGGATTTAGGTATGACGATTCTAAGTGAAATAATCACACAGAAAAAGACACTTATCATAAGATATCACTTATAGAGGGAATGTAAAAACCGCTACACTTGAACTGAATTACAAAACAGAACAGCGTCACACGTTTAGAAGACACACTATGGCTGCTTAACGGGAAAGGTGAGGTGGGGTGATGCATAAAACAAGGGTTTCAAATAGGCTCAGATACCGTTCCATACACCCAATATGTAATAGACAAGACCTACTCCTTGCTCAGTGAAGTGGACTAAACACCCCCTGTTCACCGCCCAAGAATATATCTGACTAGTAAGAATCTTAAAACCAATGTATTGATATCCCTCTGTAAGTGAGTCAAGTGGGTGTAAAGCGGCATAAACACAGCAGTGAAAAGCAGCTAAACCCCATTATAAAAATCAATTACTTTTAAAAACCCGTGAAACAAAGACAGTGAAAGAGAGAGAAATTCTTACAAAATTCGTTCAGGGGCTGTGATGCCACCTGGATTGACCATCTCTAGACCCACAGCTGATTGAGACATAAGGGTGGACACTCTTGGGGCTGAGAGGTTTGGTGAGGTTGGGTGAGCAAACGCAGACCCTTTAAAGTAATACTGCGTGGTATCCATCCCATGGGTCCAAAATCTCCAGGTTCAAGGGCATCTTCCTACATCGAAAACATGCATGAGAAACCCAGAAGATGGTACACCGTGTGATCGGGAAAGGTTTCTAAAACGCACCTCATTTCTCATCTCCTTGTGCTCGGGTTGGCCATTACAGCCGCTTTACTAGCAATCTCCCTCCTTCGAGATTCAGCACCTTTAACCTCCTGTTCCGCACAGGTTGCAATTTGTCCTGAGGATGAACGGGAAGAGGGGGAACCAGTGAGAGACTAGCTCTAGGTGTTGGGACAGGCACAGGTCACTCTATTTTCCCATCAGGAAGAAGAATTAACCACAGGCTCAGCCTGCCGCCCGGAAGCAGACCAGGCCCTGAAGCAATCTTGTGCTTTTGTGGCCAGCTCCCAAAAAAGCGAGTTGAAAAATCGAACTCAGGGGCACTGCAATTCACAAACCTGCAGAGTTAAAAATGATAACTCTCGTCCACAAATATATTGAGGGAAGGCAACGAGGAGGATTTGAAAGCAAGGCAGAATTGCAGGAAACAGAATTCAGGAGGTAGAGTCGAATCGCCTTTAAAGCACAGGAAAAGCGGCAAAACCTCGACAATGATGCCCTTGGCCAAAAAGGGCGTATGCGTTTTTTCCTGAATATATTCAGGAAAAAACGCATACGCCCTTTTTGGCCAACCAAGCAACCTGGAAAGGCAAATCAGCGCTACAAAGAAGTCTCGCTTCCCATCGGTCAAAAGGGCCATGCTGAATAAAGTGTCAAAACCAGAAATGCAGGACAGGCCATGGAGAAACGGGAGCCTTACTACGCTGATGGGCGGGATGTAAATTGCCAACAGCCACTCTGGAGAAGTGTACGGTGTTTCCTGAAACATCTAAAGAACTCAGCATAGAGAGCATAAGGCACTTCCACTCATGGGCGTATAAATTGGGAAAACTAAAAATCAGCAAGACACAGGCACCCCAAAGTTTAGGGCTGCTCTGTTGACAAGAACCTCCACTTCGTTACACCTTAAATATCCCAGGAAAGAGAAAAATGGATAAGGAAGATGTGGTCCTTATGTACAATGGCATATCACTCAGCCATGAAATCAACGTCATAAGGCTAGTAGCAGCATGATGAGTGGATTTAGGTACGACGATTCTAAGTGAAATAAGTCACACAGAAAAAGACACTTATCATAAGATATCACTTAGAGAGGGAATGTAAAAACCGCTACACTTGAACTGAATTACAAAACAGAACAGCGTCACACGTTTACAAAACACACTATGGCTGCTTAACGGGAAAGGTGAGGTCGGGTGATGTAGAAAACAAGGGTTTCAAATTAGCTCAGATACCGTTCCATAAACCCAATATGTAATAGACAAGACCTACTCCTTGCTCAGTGAACTGGACTCGACACCCCCTATTCACCGCCCAAGAATATACCTGACTAGGAAGAATCTTCAAAGCTATGTATTGATATCTCTCTGTAAATGAGTCAAGTGGATGTAAAGCAGCATAAACAGAGCAGTGAAAAGCAGCTAAACCCCATTATAAAAATCAATTACTTTTAAAATCCCGTGAAACAAAGACAGTGAAAGAGAGAGAAATTCTTACAAAATTCGTTCAGGGGCTGTGATGCCACCTGGATTGACCATATCTAGACCCACAGCTGATTGAGACATAAGGGTGGACACTCTTGGGGCTGAGAGGTTTGGTGAGGTTGGGTGAGCAAACGCAGACCCTTTAAAGTAATACTGCGTGGTATCCATCCCATGGGTCCCAAATCTCCAGGTTCAAGGGCATCTTCCTACATCGAAAACATGCATGAGAAACCCAGAAGATGGTACACCGTGTGATCGGGAAAGGTTTCTAAAACGCACCTCATTTCTCATCTCCTTGTGCTCGGGTTCGCCATTCCAGCCGCGTTAGTAGCAATCTCCCTCCGTGGAGAATCAGCACCTTTAACCTCCTGTTCCGTACAGGTTGCAATTTGTCCTGAGGATGAACGGGAAGAGGGGGAACCAATGAGAGACTAGCTCTAGGTGTTGGGACAGGCACAGGTCACTCTATTTTCCCATCAGGAAGAAGAATTAACCACAGGCTCAGCCTGCCGCCCGGAAACACAATAGGGCCTGAAGCAATCCTGCACTTTTGCGGCCAGCTCCGAAGAAAGCGAGTTGAAAAATGGAGCTCAGGGGCACAGCAATTCACAAACCTGCAGAGTTAGAAATGATAACTCTCGTCCACAAATATATTGAGGGAAGGCAACGAAGAGGATTTGAAAGCAAGGCAGAATTGCAGGAAACAGATTTCAGGAGGTAGATTCGAATCGCCTTTAAAGCACAGGAAAGGCGGCAAAACCTCGACCATGATGCCCTTGGCCAAAAGGGGCGTATGCGTTTTTTCCTGAATATATTCAGGAAAAAACGCATACGCCCTTTTTGGCCAACCAAGCAACCTGGAAAGGCAAATCAGCGCTACAAAGAAGTCTCGCTTCCCATCGGTCAAAAGGGCCATGCTGAATAAAGTGTCAAAACCAGAAATGCAGGACAGGCCATGGAGAAACGGGAGCCTTGCTACGCTGATGGGCGGGATGTAAATTGCCAACAGCCACTCTGGAGAAGTGTACGGTGTGTCCTGAAACCTCTAAAAAACTCAGCTTAGAGAGCATAGGGCACTTCCACTCATGGGTGTATAAATTGGGAAAAGTAAAAATCAGCAAGACACAGGCACCCCAAAGTTTAGGGCTGCTCTGTTGACAAGAACCTCCACTTCGTTACACCTTAAATATGCCAGGAAAGAAAAAAATGGATAAAGAAGTTGTGGTCCTTATGTACAATGGAATATCACTCAGCCAGGAAATCAACGTCATAAGGCTAGTAGCAGCATGATGAGTGGATTTAGGTACGACGATTCTAAGTGAAATAAGTCAACCAGAAAACGACACTTATCATAAGATATCACTTATAGAGGGAATGTAAAAACCGCTACACTTGAACTGAATTACAAAACAGAACAGAGACACACGTTTACAAAACACACTATGGCTGCTTAACGGGAAAGGTGAGGTCGGGTGAGGCAGAAAACAAGGGTTTCAAATTAGCTCAGATACCGTTCAATAAACCCAATATGTAATAGACAAGACCTACTCCTTGCTCAGTGAACTGGATGCAAAAAACCCCTATTCACCGCCCAAGAATATATCTGACTAGGAAGAATCTTCAAAGCTATGTATTGATATCTCTCTGTAACTGAGTCAAGTGGGTGTAAAGCAGCATAAAAACAGCAGTGAAAAGCAGCTAAACCCCATTATAAAAATCAATTACTTTTAAAAACCCGTGAAACAAAGACAGTGAAAGAGAGAGAAATTCTTACAATATTCGTTCAGGGGCTGTGATGCCACCTGGATTGACCATCTCTAGACCCACAGCTGATTGAGACATAAGGGTGGACACTCTTGGGGCTGAGAGGTTTGGTCAGGTTGGTTGAGGAAACGCAGGCCCTTTAAAGTAATACTGCGTGGTACCCATCCCATGGGTCCCAAATCTCCAAGTTCAAGGGCATCTTCCTATAACAAAAACATGCATGAGAAACCCAGAAGATGGTACACCGTGTGATCGGGAAAGGTTTCGAAAACGCACCTCATTTCTCATCTCCTTGTGCTCGGGTTGGCCATTACAGCCGCTTTACTAGCAATCTCCCTCCTTCGAGAATCAGCACCTTCAACCTCCTGTTCCGTACAGGTTGCAAATTGTCCTGAGGATGAACGGGAAGAGGGGGAACCAGTGAGAGACTAGCTCTAGGTGTTGGGACAGGCACAGGTCACTCTATTTTCCCATCAGGAAGAAGAATTAACCACAGGCTCAGCCTGCCGCCCGGAAGCAGAACAGGGCCTGAAGCAATCCTGCGCTTTTGCGGCCAGCTCCCAAAAAAACGAGTTGAAAAATCGAGCTCAGGGGCACTGCAATTCACAAACCTGCAGAGTTAGAAATGATAACTCTCGTCCACAAATATATTGAGGGAAGGCAACGAGGAGGATTTGAAAGCAAGGCAGAATTGCAGGAAACAGATTTCAGGAGGTAGAGTCGAATCGCCTTTAAAGCACAGGAAAAGCGGCAAAACCTCGACCATGATGCCCTTGGCCAAAAAGGGCGTATGCGTTTTTTCCTGAATATATTCAGGAAAAAACGCATACGCCCTTTTTGGCCAACCAAGCAACCTGGAAAGGCAAATCAGCGCTACAAAGAAGTCTCGCTTCCCATCGGTCAAAAGGGCCATGCTGAATAAAGTGTCAAAACCAGAAATGCAGGACAGGCCATGGAGAAACGGGAGCCTTACTACGCTGATGGGCGGGATGTAAATTGCCAACAGCCACTCTGGAGAAGTGTACGGTGTTTCCTGAAACATCTAAAGAACTCAGCATAGAGAGCATAAGGCACTTCCACTCATGGGCGTATAAATTGGGAAAAATAAAAATCAGGAAGACACAGGCACCCCAAAGTTTAGGGCTGCTCTGTTGACAAGAACCTCCACTTCGTTACACCTTAAATATCCCAGGAAAGAGAAAAATGGATAAGGAAGTTGTGGTCCTTATGTACAATGGCATATCACTCAGCCATGAAATCAACGTCATAAGGCTAGTAGCAGCATGATGAGTGGATTTAGGTACGACGATTCTAAGTGAAATAAGTCAACCAGAAAACAACACTTATCATAAGATATGACTTATAGAGGGAATGTAAAAACCGCTACACTTGAACTGAATTACAAAACAGAACAGAGACACACGTTTACAAAACACACTATGGCTGCTTAACGGGAAAGGTGAGGTCGGGTGAGGTAGAAAACAAGGGTTTTAAATTAGCTCAGATACCGTTCCATAAACCCAATATGTAATAGACAAGACCTACTCCTTGCTCAGTGAACTGGACTCGACACCCCCTATTCACCGCCCAAGAATATATCTGACTAGGAACAATCTTGAAAGCTATGTATTGATATCCCTCTGTAAATGAGTCAAGTGGGTGTAAAGCAGCATAAACACAGCAGTGAAAAGCAGCTAAACCCCATTATAAAAATCAATTACTTTTAAAATCCCATGAAACAAAGACAGTGAAAGGGAGAGAAATTCTTACAAAATTCGTTCAGGGGCTGTGATGCCACCTGGATTGACCATCTCTAGACCCACAGCTGATTGAGACATAAGGGTGGACACTCTTGGGGCTGAGAGGTTTGGTGAGGTTGGGTGAGCAAACACAGACCCTTTAAAGTAATACTGTGTGGTACCCATCTCATGGGTCCCAAATCTCCAGGTTCAAGGGACTCTTCCTACATCGAAAACATGCATGAGAAACCCAGAAGATGGTACACCGTGTGATCGGGAAAGGTTTCTAAAACGCACCTCATTTCTCATCTCCTTGTGCTCGGGTTCGCCATTCCAGCCGCGTTAGTAGCAATCTCCCTCCGTGGAGAATCAGCACCTTTAACCTCCTGTTCCGTACAGGTTGCAATTTGTCCTGAGGATGAACGGGAAGAGGGGGAACCAGTGAGAGACTAGCTCTAGGTGTTGGGACAGGAACAGGTCACTCTATTTTCCCATCAGGAAGAAGAATTAACCACAGGCTCAGCCTGCCGCCCGGAACCAGAATAGGGCCTGAAGCAATCCTACGCTTTTGTGGCCAGCTCCCAAGAAAACGAGTTGAAAAATGGAGCTCAGGGGCACTGCAATTCACAAACCTGCAGAGTTCGAAATGATAACTCTCGTCCACAAATATATTGAGGAAAGGCAACGAAGAGGATTTGAAAGCAAGTCAGAATTGCAGGAAACAGATTTCAGGAGGTAGATTCAAAACGCCTTTAAAGCACAGGAAAAGCGGCAAAACCTCGACCATGATGCCCTTGGCCAAAAAGGGCGTCTGCGTTTTTTCCTGAATATATTCAGGAAAAAACGCAGACGCCCTTTTTGGCCAACCAAGCAACCTGGAAAGGCAAATCAGCGCTACAAAGAAGTCTCGCTTCCCATCGGTCAAAAGGGCCATGCTGAATAAAGTGTCAAAACCAGAAATGCAGGACAGGCCATGGAGAAACGGGAGCCTTGCTATGCTGATGGGCGGCATGTAAATTGCCAACAGCCACTCTGCAGAAGTGTACAGTGTGTCCTGAAACCTCTAAAAAACTCAGCTTAGAGAACATAGGGCACTTCCACTCATGGGCGTATAAATTGGGAAAACTAAAAATCAGCAAGACACAGGCACCCCAAAGTTTAGGGCTGCTCTGTTGACAAGAACCTCCACTTCGTTACACCTTAAATATCCCAGGAAAGAAAAAAATGGATAAAGAAGTTGTGGTCCTTATGTTCAATGGAATATCACTCAGCCATGAAATCAACGTCATAAGGCTAGTAGCAGCATGATGAGTGGATTTAGGTACGACGATTCTAAGTGAAATAAGTCAACCAGAAAACGACACTTATCATAAGATATCACTTATAGAGGGAATGTAAAGACCGCTACACTTGAACTGAATTACAAAACAGAACCGAGACACACGTTTACAAAACACACTATGGCTGCTTAACGGGAAAGGTGAGGTTGGGTGAGGCAGAAAACAAGGGTTTCAAATTAGCTCAGATACCGTTCAATAAACCCAATATGTAATAGACAAGACCTACTCCTTGCTCAGTGAACTGGACTCGACACCCCCTATTCACCGCCCAAGAATATATCTGACAAGGAAGAATCTTCAAAGCTATGTATTGATATCTCTCTGTAAATGAGTCAAGTGGGTGTAAAGCAGCATAAACACAGCAGTGAAAAGCAGCTAAACCCCATTATAAAAATCAATTACTTTTAAAATCCCATGAAACAAAGACAGTGAAAGAGAGAGAAATTCTTACAAAATTCGTTCAGGGGCTGTATTGCCACCTTTGTTGACCATCTCTAGACCCACAGCTGATTGAGACATAAGGGTGGACACTCGTGGGGCTGAGAGGTTTGGTGAGGTTGGGTGAGCAAACGCAGACCCTTTAAAGTAATACTGCGTGGTACCCATCCCATGGGTCCCAAATCTCCAAGTTCAAGGGCATCTTCCTATATCAAAAACATGCATGAGAAACCCAGAAGATGGTACACCGTGCGATCGGGAAAGGTTTCTAAAACGCACCTCATTTCTCATCTCCTTGTGCTCTGGTTCGCCATTCCAGCCGAGTTACTAGCAATCTCCCTCCGTGGAGAATCAGCACCTTTAACCTCCTGTTCCGTACAGGTTGCAATTTGTCCTGAGGATGAACGGGAAGAGGTGGAACCAATGAGAGACTAGCTCTAGGTGTTGGGACAGGCATAGGTCACTCTATTTTCCCATCAGGAAGAAGAATTAACCACAGGCTCAGCCTGCCGCCCGGAACCAGAATAGGGCCTGAAGCAATCCTGCGCTTTTGCGGCCAACTCCCAAGAAAGCGAGTTGAAAAATGGAGCTCAGGGGCACTGCAATTCACAGACCTGCAGAGTTAGAAATGATAACTCTCGTCCACAAATATATTGAGGGAAGGCAACGAAGAGGATTTGAAAGCAAGGCAGAATTGCAGAAAAAAGATTTCAGCAGGTAGATTCGAATCGCCTTTAAAACACAGGAAAAGCGGCAAAACCTCGACCATGATGCCCTTGGCCAAAAAGGGCGTATGCGTTTTTTCCTGAATATATTCAGGAAAAAACGCAGACGCCCTTTTTGGCCAACCAAGCAACCTGGAAAGGCAAATCAGCGCTACAAAGAAGTCTCGCTTCCCATCGGTCAAAAGGGCCATGCTGAATAAAGTGTCAAAACCAGAAATGCAGGACAGGCCATGGAGACACGGGAGCCTTGCTACGCTGATGGGCGGGATGTAAATTGCCAACAGCCACTCTGGAGAAGTGTACGGTGTGTCCTGAAACATCTAAAAAACTCAGCTTAGAGAGCATAGGGCACTTCCACTCATGGGCGCATGAATTGGAAAAATTAAAAATCATCAAGACACAGGCACCACAAAGTTTAGGGCTGCTCTGTTGACAAGAACCTCCACTTCGTTACACCTTAAATATCCCAGGAAAGAAAAAAATGGATAAAGAAGTTGTGGTCCTTATGTACAATGGAATATCACTCAGCCATGAAATCAACGTCATAAGGCTAGTAGCAGCATGATGAGTGGATTTAGGTACGACGATTCTAAGTGAAATAAGTCAACCAGAAAACGACACTTATCATAAGATATCACTTAGAGAGGGAATGTAAAAACCGCTACACTTGAACTGAATTACAAAACAGAACAGAGACACACGTTTACAAAACACACTATGGCTTCTTAACGGGAAAGCTGAGGTCGGGTGAGGCAGAAAACAAGGGTTTCAAATTAGCTCAGATACCGTTCCATAAACCCAATATGTATTAGACAAGACCTACTCCTTGCTCAGTGAACTGGACGCAAAAACCCCCTATTCACCGCCCAAGAATATATCTGACTAGGAAGAATCTTCAAAGCTATGTATTGATATCTCTCTGTAAGTGAGTCAAGTGGGTGTAAAGCAGCATAAAAACAGCAGTGAAAAGCAGCTAAACCCCATTTTAAAAATCAATTACTTTTAAAAAGCCGTGAAACAAAGACAGTGAAAGATAGGGAAATTCTTACAATATTCGTTCAGGGGCTGTGATGCCACCTGGATTGACCATATCTAGACCCACAGCTGATTGAGACATAAGGGTGGACACTCTTGTGGCTGAGAGGTTTGGTCAGGTTGGTTGAGGAAACGCAGTCCCTTTAAAGTAATACTGCGTGGTACCCATCCCATGGGTCCCAAATCTCCAAGTTCAAGGGCATCTTCCTATAACAAAAACATGCATGAGAAACCCAGAAGATGGTACACCGTGTGATCGGGAAAGGTTTCGAAAACGCACCTCATTTCTCATCTCCTTGTGCTCGGGTTGGCCATTACAGCCGCTTTACTAGCAATCTCCCTCCTTCGAGAATCAGCACCTTCAACCTCCTGTTCCGTACAGGTTGCAAATTGTCCTGAGGATGAACGGGAAGAGGGGGAACCAGTGAGAGACTAGATCTAGGTGTTGGGACAGGCACAGGTCACTCTATTTTCCCATCAGGAAGAAGAATTAACCACAGGCTCAGCCTGCCGCCCGGAAGCAGAACAGGGCCTGAAGCAATCCTGCGCTTTTGCGGCCAGCTCCCAAAAAAGCGAGTTGAAAAATCGAGCTCAGGGGCACTGCAATTCACAAACCTGCAGAGTTAGAAATGATAACTCTCGTCCACAAATATATTGAGGGAAGGCAACGAGGAGGATTTGAAAGCAAGGCAGAATTGCAGGAAACAGATTTCAGGAGGTAGAGTCGAATCGCCTTTAAAGCACAGGAAAAGCGGCAAAACCTCGACCATGATGCCCTTGGCCAAAAAGGGCGTATGCGTTTTTTCCTGAATATATTCAGGAAAAAACGCATACGCCCTTTTTGGCCAACCAAGCAACCTGGAAAGGCAAACCAGCGCTACAAAGAAGTCTCGCTTCCCATCGGTCAAAAGGGCCATGCTGAATAAAGTGTCAAAACCAGAAATGCAGGACAGGCCATGGAGAAACGGGAGCCTTGCTACGCTGATGCGCGGGATGTAAATTGCCAACAGCCACTCTGGAGAAGTGTACGGTGTGTCGTGAAACATCTAAAAAACTCAGCTTAGAGAGCATAGGGCACTTCCACTCATGGGCGTATAAATTGGGAAAACTAAAAATCAGCAAGACACAGGCACCCCAAAGTTTAGGGCTGCTCTGTTGACAAGAACCTCCACTTCGTTACACCTTAAATATCCCAGGAAAGAGAAAAATGGATAAGGAAGTTGTGGTCCTTATGTACAATGGCATATCACTCAGCCATGAAATTAACGTCATAAGGCTAGTAGCAGCATGATGAGAGGATTTAGGTATGACGATTCTAAGTGAAATAAGTCACACAGAAAAAGACACTTATCATAAGATATCACTTATAGAGGGAATGTAAAAACCGCTACACTTGAACTGAATTACAAAACAGAACAGCGTCACACGTTTAGAAGACACACTATGGCTGCTTAACGGGAAAGGTGAGGTGGGGTGATGCATAAAACAAGGGTTTCAAATAGGCTCAGATACCGTTCCATACACCCAATATGTAATAGACAAGACCTACTCCTTGCTCAGTGAACTGGATTCAACACCCCCTGTTCACCGCCCAAGAATATATCTGACTAGTAAGAATCTTAAAACCAATGTATTGATATCCCTCTGTAAGTGAGTCAAGTGGGTGTAAAGCGGCATAAACACAGCAGTGAAAAGCAGCTAAACCCCATTATAAAAATCAATTACTTTTAAAAACCCGTGAAACAAAGACAGTGAAAGAGAGAGAAATTCTTACAAAATTCGTTCAGGGGCTGTGATGCCACCTGGATTGACCATCTCTAGACCCACAGCTGATTGAGACATAAGGGTGGACACTCTTGGGGCTGAGAGGTTTGGTGAGGTTGGGTGAGCAAACGCAGACCCTTTAAAGTAATACTGCGTGGTATCCATCCCATGGGTCCAAAATCTCCAGGTTCAAGGGCATCTTCCTACATCGAAAACATGCATGAGAAACCCAGAAGATGGTACACCGTGTGATCGGGAAAGGTTTCTAAAACGCACCTCATTTCTCATCTCCTTGTGCTCGGGTTGGCCATTACAGCCGCTTTACTAGCAATCTCCCTCCTTCGAGAATCAGCACCTTTAACCTCCTGTTCCGTACAGGTTGCAATCTGTCCTGAGGATGAACGGGAAGAGGGGGAACCAGTGAGAGACTAGCTCTAGGTGTTGGGACAGGCACAGGTCACTCTATTTTCCCATCAGGAAGAAGAATTAACCACAGGCTCAGCCTGCCGCCCGGAACCACAATAGGGCCTGACGCAATCCTGCGCTTTTGCGGCCAGCTCCCAAGAAAGCGAGTTGAAAAATGGAGCTCAGGGGCACTGCAATTCACAAACCTGCAGAGTTAGAAATGATAACTCTCGTCCACAAATATATTGAGGGAAGGCAACGAAGAGGATTTGAAAGCAAGGCAGAATTGCAGGAAACAGATTTCAGGAGGTAGATTCGAATCGCCTTTAAAGCACAGGAAAGGCGGCAAAACCTCGACCATGATGCCCTTGGCCAAAAAGGGCGTATGCGTTTTTTCCTGAATATATTCAGGAAAAAACGCAGACGCCCTTTTTGGCCAACCAAGCAACCTGGAAAGGCAAATCAGCGCTACAAAGAAGTCTCGCTTCCCATCGGTCAAAAGGGCCATGCTGAATAAAGTGTCAAAACCAGAAATGCAGGACAGGCCATGGTGAAACGGGAGCCTTGCTACGCTGATGGGCGGGATGTAAATTGCCAACAGCCACTCTGGAGAAGTGTACGGTGTTTCCTGAAACATCTAAAAAACTCAGCATAGAGAGCATAAGGCACTTCCACTCATGGGCGTATAAATTGGGAAAACTAAAAATCAGCAAGACACAGGCACCCCAAAGTTTAGGGCTGCTCTGTTGACAAGAACCTCCACTTCGTTACACCTTAAATATCCCAGGAAAGAGAAACATGGATAAGGAAGTTGTGGTCCTTATGTACAATGGCATATCACTCAGCCATGAAATTAACGTCATAAGGCTAGTAGCAGCATGATGAGAGGATTTAGGTACGACGATTCTAAGTGAAATAAGTCACACAGAAAAAGACACTTATCATAAGATATCACTTAGAGAGGGAATGTAAAAACCGCTACACTTGAACTGAATTACAAAACAGAACAGCGTCACACGTTTACAAAACACACTATGGCTGCTTAACGGGAAAGGTGAGGTCGGGTGAGGTAGAAAACAAGGGTTTCAAATTAGCTCAGATACCGTTCCATAAACCCAATATGTAATAGACAAGACCTACTCCTTGCTCAGTGAACTGGACTCGACACCCCCTATTCACCGCCCAAGAATATACCTGACTAGGAAGAATCTTCAAAGCTATGTATTGATATCTCTCTGTAAATGAGTCAAGTGGATGTAAAGCAGCATAAACAGAGCAGTGAAAAGCAGCTAAACCCCATTATAAAAATCAATTACTTTTAAAATCCCGTGAAACAAAGACAGTGAAAGAGAGAGAAATTCTTACAAAATTCGTTCAGGGGCTGTGATGCCACCTGGATTGACCATATCTAGACCCACAGCTGATTGAGACATAAGGGTGGACACTCTTGGGGCTGAGAGGTTTGGTGAGGTTGGGTGAGCAAACGCAGACCCTTTAAAGTAATACTGCGTGGTATCCATCCCATGGGTCCCAAATCTCCAGGTTCAAGGGCATCTTCCTACATCGAAAACATGCATGAGAAACCCAGAAGATGGTACACTGTGTGATCGGGAAAGGTTTCTAAAACGCACCTCATTTCTCATCTCCTTGTGCTCGGGTTCGCCATTCCAGCCGCGTTAGTAGCAATCTCCCTCCGTGGAGAATCAGCACCTTTAACCTCCTGTTCCGTACAGGTTGCAATTTGTCCTGAGGATGAACGGGAAGAGGGGGAACCAATGAGAGACTAGCTCTAGGTGTTGGGACAGGCACAGGTCACTCTATTTTCCCATCAGGAAGAAGAATTAACCACAGGCTCAGCCTGCCGCCCGGAACCACAATAGGGCCTGAAGCAATCCTGCGCTTTTGCGGCCAGCTCCCAAGAAAGCGAGTTGAAAAATGGAGCTCAGGGGCACTGCAATTCACAAACCTGCAGAGTTATAAATGATAACTCTCGTCCACAAATATATTGAGGGAAGGCAACGAGGAGGATTTGAAAGCAAGGCAGAATTGCAGGAAACAGATTTCAGGAGGTAGAGTCGAATCGCCTTTAAAGCACAGGAAAAGCGGCAAAACCTCGACCATGATGCCCTTGGCCAAAAAGGGCGTATGCGTTTTTTCCTGAATATATTCAGGAAAAAACGCATACGCCCTTTTTGGCCAACCAAGCAACCTGGAAAGGCAAATCAGTGCTACAAAGAAGTCTCGCTTCCCATCGGTCAAAAGGGCCATGCTGAATAAAGTGTCAAAACCAGAAATGCAGGACAGGCCATGGAGAAACGGGAGCCTTGCTACGCTGATGGGCGGGATGTAAATTGCCAACAGCCACTCTGGAGAAGAGTACGGGGTGTCCTGAAACATCTAAAAAACTCAGCTTAGAGAGCATAGGGCACTTCCACTCATGGGCGTATAAATTGGGAAAACTAAAAATCAGCAAGACACAGGCACCCCAAAGTTTAGGGCTGCTCTGTTGACAAGAACCTCCACTTCGTTACACCTTAAATATCCCAGGAAAGAGAAAAATGGATAAGGAAGTTGTGGTCCTTATGTACAATGGCATATCACTCAGCCATGAAATTAACGTCATAAGGCTAGTAGCAGCATGATGAGAGGATTTAGGTACGACGATTCTAAGTGAAATAAGTCACACAGAAAAAGACACTTATCATAAGATATCACTTATAGAGGGAATGTAAAAACCGCTACACTTGAACTGAATTACAAAACAGAACAGCGTCACACGTTTAGAAGACACACTATGGCTGCTTAACGGGAAAGGTGAGGTGGGGTGATGCATAAAACAAGGGTTTCAAATAGGCTCAGATACCGTTCCATACACCTAATATGTAATAGACAAGACCTACTCCTTGCTCAGTGAAGTGGACTAAACACCCCCTGTTCACCGCCCAAGAATATATCTGACTAGTAAGAATCTTAAAACCAATGTATTGATATCCCTCTGTAAGTGAGTCAAGTGGGTGTAAAGCGGCATAAACACAGCAGTGAAAAGCAGCTAAACCCCATTATAAAAATCAATTACTTTTAAAAACCCGTGAAACAAAGACAGTGAAAGAGAGAGAAATTCTTACAAAATTCGTTCAGGGGCTGTGATGCCACCTGGATTGACCATCTCTAGACCCACAGCTGATTGAGACATAAGTGTGGACACTCTTGGGGCTGAGAGGTTTGGTGAGGTTGGGTGAGCAAACGCAGACCCTTTAAAGTAATACTGCGTGGTATCCATCCCATGGGTCCAAAATCTCCAGGTTCAAGGGCATCTTCCTACATCGAAAACATGCATGAGAAACCCAGAAGATGGTACACCGTGTGATCGGGAAAGGTTTCTAAAACGCACCTCATTTCTCATCTCCTTGTGCTCGGGTTCGCCATTCCAGCCGCGTTAGTAGCAATCTCCCTCCGTGGAGAATCAGCACCTTTAACCTCCTGTTCCGTACAGGTTGCAATTTGTCCTGAGGATGAACGGGAAGAGGGGGAACCAGTGAGAGACTAGCTCTAGGTGTTGGGACAGGCACAGGTCACTCTATTTTCCCATCAGGAAGAAGAATTAACCACAGGCTCAGCCTGCCGCCCGGAACCAGAATAGGGCCTGAAGCAATCCTGCGCTTTTGCGGCCAACTCCCAAGAAAGCGAGTTGAAAAATGGAGCTCAGGGGCACTGCAATTCACAGACCTGCAGAGTTAGAAATGATAACTCTCGTCCACAAATATATTGAGGGAAGGCAACGAAGAGGATTTGAAAGCAAGGCAGAATTGCAGAAAAAAGATTTCAGCAGGTAGATTCGAATCGCCTTTAAAACACAGGAAAAGCGGCAAAACCTCGACCATGATGCCCTTGGCCAAAAAGGGCGTATGCGTTTTTTCCTGAATATATTCAGGAAAAAACGCATACGCCCTTTTTGGCCAACCAAGCAACCTGGAAAGGCAAATCAGCGCTACAAAGAAGTCTCGCTTCCCATCGGTCAAAAGGGCCATGCTGAATAAAGTGTCAAAACCAGAAATGCAGGACAGGCCATGGAGAAACGGGAGCCTTGCTACGCTGATGGGCGGGATGTAAATTGCCAACAGCCACTCTGGAGAAGTGTATGGTGTGTCCTGAAACATCTAAAAAACTCAGCTTAGAGAGCATAGGGCACTTCCACTCATGGGCGCATGAATTGGAAAAATTAAAAATCAGCAAGACACAGGCACCACAAAGTTTAGGGCTGCTCTGTTGACAAGAACCTCCACTTCGTTACACCTTAAATATCCCAGGAAAGAAAAAAATGGATAAAGAAGTTGTGGTCCTTATGTACAATGGAATATCACTCAGCCATGAAATCAACGTCATAAGGCTAGTAGCAGCATGATGAGTGGATTTAGGTACGACGATTCTAAGTGAAATAAGTCAACCAGAAAACGACACTTATCATAAGATATCACTTATAGAGGGAATGTAAAAACCGCTACACTTGAACTGAATTACAAAACAGAACAGAGACACACGTTTACAAAACACACTATGGCTTCTTAACGGGAAACGTGAGGTCGGGTGAGGCAGAAAACAAGGGTTTCAAATTAGCTCAGATACCGTTCCATAAACCCAATATGTATTAGACAAGACCTACTCCTTGCTCAGTGAACTGGACGCAAAAACCCCCTATTCACTGCCCAAGAATATATCTGACTAGGAAGAATCTTCAAAGCTATGTATTGATATCTCTCTGTAAGTGAGTCAAGTGGGTGTAAAGCAGCATAAAAACAGCAGTGAAAAGCAGCTAAACCCCATTATAAAAATCAATTACTTTTAAAATCCCGTGAAACAAAGACAGTGAAAGAGAGAGAAATTCTTACAAAATTCGTTCAGGGGCTGTGATGCCACCTGGATTGACCATATCTAGACCCACAGCTGATTGAGACATAAGGGTGGACACTCTTGGGGCTGAGAGGTTTGGTGAGGTTGGGTGAGCAAACGCAGACCCTTTAAAGTAATACTGCGTGGTATCCATCCCATGGGTCCCAAATCTCCAGGTTCAAGGGCATCTTCCTACATCGAAAACATGCATGAGAAACCCAGAAGATGGTACACTGTGTGATCGGGAAAGGTTTCTAAAACGCACCTCATTTCTCATCTCCTTGTGCTCGGGTTCGCCATTCCAGCCGCGTTAGTAGCAATCTCCCTCCGTGGAGAATCAGCACCTTTAACCTCCTGTTCCGTACAGGTTGCAATTTGTCCTGAGGATGAACGGGAAGAGGGGGAACCAATGAGAGACTAGCTCTAGGTGTTGGGACAGGCACAGGTCACTCTATTTTCCCATCAGGAAGAAGAATTAACCACAGGCTCAGCCTGCCGCCCGGAAGCAGAATAGGGCCTGAAGCAATCCTGCGCTTTTGCGGCCAGCTCCGAAGAAAGCGAGTTGAAAAATGGAGCTCAGGGGCACTGCAATTCACAAACCTGCAGAGTTAGAAATGATAACTCTCGTCCACAAATATATTGAGGGAAGGCAACGAGGAGGATTTGAAAGCAAGGCAGAATTGCAGGAAACAGATTTCAGGAGGTAGAGTCGAATCGCCTTTAAAGCACAGGAAAAGCGGCAAAACCTCGACCATGATGCCCTTGGCCAAAAAGGGCGTATGCGTTTTTTCCTGAATATATTCAGGAAAAAACGCATACGCCCTTTTTGGCCAACCAAGCAACCTGGAAAGGCAAATCAGCGCTACAAAGAAGTCTCGCTTCCCATCGGTCAAAAGGGCCATGCTGAATAAAGTGTCAAAACCAGAAATGCAGGACAGGCCATGGAGAAACGGGAGCCTTGCTACGCTGATGGGCGGGATGTAAATTGCCAACAGCCACTCTGGAGAAGAGTACGGGGTGTCCTGAAACATCTAAAAAACTCAGCTTAGAGAGCATAGGGCACTTCCACTCATGGGCGTATAAATTGGGAAAACTAAAAATCAGCAAGACACAGGCACCCCAAAGTTTAGGGCTGCTCTGTTGACAAGAACCTCCACTTCGTTACACCTTAAATATCCCAGGAAAGAGAAAAATGGATAAGGAAGTTGTGGTCCTTATGTACAATGGCATATCACTCAGCCATGAAATTAACGTCATAAGGCTAGTAGCAGCATGATGAGAGGATTTAGGTACGACGATTCTAAGTGAAATAAGTCACACAGAAAAAGACACTTATCATAAGATATCACTTATAGAGGGAATGTAAAAACCGCTACACTTGAACTGAATTACAAAACAGAACAGCGTCACACGTTTAGAAGACACACTATGGCTGCTTAACGGGAAAGGTGAGGTGGGGTGATGCATAAAACAAGGGTTTCAAATAGGCTCAGATACCGTTCCATACACCCAATATGTAATAGACAAGACCTACTCCTTGCTCAGTGAACTGGACTCAACACCCCCTGTTCACCGCCCAAGAATATATCTGACTAGTAAGACTCTTAAAACCAATGTATTGATATCCCTCTGTAAGTGAGTCAAGTGGGTGTAAAGCGGCATAAACACAGCAGTGAAAAGCAGCTAAACCCCATTATAAAAATCAATTACTTTTAAAAACCCGTGAAACAAAGACAGTGAAAGAGAGAGAAATTCTTACAAAATTCGTTCAGGGGCTGTGATGCCACCTGGATTGACCATCTCTAGACCCACAGCTGATTGAGACATAAGGGTGGACACTCTTGGGGCTGAGAGGTTTGGTGAGGTTGGGTGAGCAAACGCAGACCCTTTAAAGTAATACTGCGTGGTATCCATCCCATGGGTCCAAAATCTCCAGGTTCAAGGGCATCTTCCTACATCGAAAACATGCATGAGAAACCCAGAAGATGGTACACCGTGTGATCGGGAAAGGTTTCTAAAACGCACCTCATTTCTCATCTCCTTGTGCTCGGGCTCGCCATTCCAGCCGCTTTACTAGCAATCTCCCTCCTTGGAGAATGAGCACCTTTAACCTCCTGTTCTGTACAGGTTGCAAATTTGTCCTGAGGATGAACGGGAAGAGGGGGAACCAATGAGAGACTAGGTCTAGGTGTGGGGACAGGCACAGGTCACTCTATTTTCTCATCAGGAAAAAGAATTAACCACAGGCTCAGCCTGCCGCCCGGAACCACAATAAGGCCTGAAGCAATCCTGCGCTTTTGCGGCCAGCTCCCAAGAAAGCGATTTGAAAAGTGGAGCTCAGGGGCACTGCAATTCACAAACCTGCATAGTTAGAAATGATAACTCTCGTCCACAAATATATTGAGGGAAGGCAACAAAGAGGATTTGAAAGCAAGGCAGAATTGCAGGAAACAGATTTCACGAGGTAGATTCGAATCGCCTTTAAAGCACAGGAAAAGCGGCAAAACTTCGACCATGATGCCCTTGGCCAAAAAGGGCGTATGCGTTTTTTCTTGAATATATTCAGGAAAAAACGCATACGCCCTTTTTGGCCAACCAAGCAACCTGGAAAGGCAAATCAGCGCTACAAAGAAGTCTCGCTTCCCATCGGTCAAAAGGGCCATGCTGAATAAAGTGTCAAAACCAGAAATGCAAGACAGGCCATGGAGAAACGGGAGCCTTGCTACGCTGATGGGCGGGATTTAAATTGCCAACAGCCACTCTGGAGAAGTGTACGGTGTGTCTTGAAACATCTAAAACACTCAGCTTAGAGAGCATAGGGCACTTCCACTCATGGGCGTATAAATTGGGAAAACTAAAAATCAGCAAGACACAGGCACCCCAAAGTTTAGGGCTGCTCTGTTGACAAGAACCTCCACTTCATTACACCTTAAATATCCCAGGAAAGAGAAAAATGGATAAAGAAGTTGTGGTCCTTATGTACAATGGAATATCACTCAGGCATGAAATCAACGTCATAAGGCTAGTAGCAGCATGATGAGAGGATTTAGGTACGACGATTCTAAGTGAAATAAGTCACACAGAAAAAGACACTTATCATAAGATATCACTTAGAGAGGGAATGTAAAAACCACTACACTTGAACTGAATTACAAAACAGAACAGCGTCACACGTTTAGAAGACACACTATGGCTGCTTAACGGGAAAGGTGAGGTGGGGTGATGCATAAAACAAGGGTTTCAAATTAGCTCAGATACCGTTCCATAAACCCAATATGTAATAGACAAGACCTACTCCTTGCTCAGTGAACTGGACTCAACACCCCCTGTTCACCGCCCAAGAATATATCTGACTAGTAAGACTCTTAAAACCAATGTATTGATATCCCTCTGTAAGTGAGTCAAGTGGGTGTAAAGCGGCATAAACCCAGCAGTGAAAAGCAGCTAAACCCCATTATAAAAATCAATTACTTTTAAAAACCCGTGAAACAAAGACAGTGAAAGAGAGAGAAATTCATACAGAATTCGTTCAGGGGCTGGGATGCCACCTTTATTGACCATCTCTAGACCCACAGCTGATTGAGTCATAAGGGTGGACACTCTTGGGGCTGAGAGGTTTGGTGAGGTTGGGTGAGCAAACGCAGACCCTTTAAAGTAATACTGTGTGGTATCCATCCCATGGGTCCAAAATCTCCAGGTTCAAGGGCATCTTCCTACATCGAAAACATGCATGAGAAACCCAGAAGATGGTACACCGTGTGATCGGGAAAGGTTTCTAAAACGCACCTCATTTCTCATCTCCTTGTGCTGGGGTTGGCCATTACAGCCGCTTTACTAGCAATCTCCCTCCTTGGAGAATCAGCCCCTTTAACCTTCTGTTCCCTACAGGTTGCAATTTGTCCTGAGGATAAACGGGAAGAGGGGGAACCAATGAGAGACTAGCTCTAGGTATTGGGACAGCCACATGTCACTCTATTTTCCCATCAGGAAGAAGGATTAACCACAGGCTCAGCCTGCCGCCCGGAAGCAGAACAGGGCCTGAAGCAATCCTGTGCTTTTGCGGCCAGCTCCCAAAAAAGCGAGTTGAAAAATGGAGCTCAGGGGCACTGCAATTCACAAACCTGCAGAGTTATAAATGGTAACTCTCGTCCACAAATATATTGAGGGAAGGCAACGAAGAGGATTTGAAAGCATAGCAGAATTGCAGGAAACTGATTTCAGGAGGTAGAGTCGAATCGCCTTTAAAGCACAGGAAAAGCGGCAAAACCTCGACAATGATGCCCTTGGCCAAAAAGGGCGTATGCGTTTTTTCCTGAATATATTCAGGAAAAAACGCATACGCCCTTTTTGGCCAACCAAGCAACCTGGAAAGGCAAATTAGCGCTACAAAGAAGTCTCGCTTCCCATCGGTCAAAAGGGCCATGCTGAATAAAGTGTCAAAACCAGAAATGCAGGACAGGCCATGGAGAAACGGGAGCCTTGCTACGCTGATGGGCGGGATGTAAATTGCCAACAGCCAATCTGGAGAAGTGTACGGTGTGTCCTGAAACACCTAAAAAACTCAGCTTAGAGAGCATAGGGCACTTCCACTCATGGGCGTATAAATTGGGAAAACTAAAAATCAGCAAGACACAGGCACCCCAAAGTTTAGGGCTGCTCTGTTGACAAGAACCTCCACTTCATTACACCTTAAATATCCCAGGAAAGAGAAAAATGGATAAAGAAGTTGTGGTCCTTATGTACAATGGAATATCACTCAGGCATGAAATCAACGTCATAAGGCTGGAAGCAGCATGATGAGTGGATTTAGGTACGACGATTCTAAGTGAAATAAGTCACAGAGAAAGACACTTATCGTAAGATATCACTTATAGAGGGAATGTAAAATCCGCTACACTTGAACTGAATTACAAAACAGAACAGCGTCACACGTTTAGAAAACACACTATGGCTGCTTAACGGGAAAGGTGAGGTGGGGTGATGCATAAAACAAGGGTATCAAATTAGCTCAGATACTGTTCCATAAACCCAATATGTAACAGACAAGACCTACTCCTTGCTCAGTGAACTGGACTCAATACCCCCTGTTCACCGCCCAAGAATATATCTGACTAGTAAGACTCTTAAAACCAATGTATTGATATCTCTCTGTAAGTGAGTCAAGTGGGTGTAAATCGGCATAAACACAGCAGTGAAAAGCAGCTAAACCCCATTATAAAAGTCAATTACTTTTAAAAACCCGTGAAACAAAGACAGTGAAACAGAGAGAAATTCATACAGAATTCGTTCAGGGGCTGGGATGCCACCTTTATTGACCATCTCTAGACCCACAGCTGATTGAGACATAAGGGTGGACACTCTTGGGGCTGAGAGGTTTGGTGAGGTTGGGTGAGCAAACGCAGACCCTTTAAAGTAATACTGCGTGGTACCCATCCCATGGGTCCAAAATCTCCAGGTTCAAGGGCATCTTCCTACATCGAAAACATGCATGAGAAACCCAGAAGACGGTACACCGTGTGATCGGGAAAGGTTTCTAAAACGCACCTCATTTCTCATCTCCTTGTGCTCGGGCTCGCCATTACAGCCACTTTACTAGCAATCTCCCTCCTTGGAGAATCAGCACCTTTAACCTCCTGTTCCGAACAGGTTGCAATTTGTCCTGAGGATGAACGGGAAGAGGGGGAACCAATGAGAGACTAGGTCTAGGTGTGGGGACAGGCACAGGTCACTCTATTTTCCCATCAGGAAGAAGGATTAACCACAGGCTCAGCCTGCCGCCCGGAAGCAGAAGAGGGCCTGAAGCAATCCTGTGCTTTTGCGGCCAGCTCCCAAAAAAGCGAGTTGAAAAATCGAGCTCAGGGGCACTGCAATTCACAAACCTGCAGAGTTAGAAATGATAACTCTCGTCCACAAATATATTGAGGGAAGGCAACGAAGAGGATTTGAAAGCATAGCAGAATTGCAGGAAACAGATTTCAGGAGGTAGAGTCGAATCGCCTTTAAAGCACAGGAAAGGCGGCAAAACCTCGACAATGATGCCCTTGGCCAAAAAGGGCGTATGCGTTTTTTCCTGAATATATTCAGGAAAAAACGCATACGCCCTTTTTGGCCAACCAAGCAACCTGGAAAGGCAAATCAGCGCTACAAAGAAGTCTCGCTTCCCATCGGTCAAAAGGGCCATGCTGAATAAAGTGTCAAAACCAGAAATGCAGGACAGGCCATGGAGAAACGGGAGCCTTGCTACGCTGATGGGCGGGATGTAAATTGCCAACAGCCACTCTGGAGAAGTGTACGGTGTGTCCTGAAACATCTAAAAAACTCAGCTTAGAGAGCATAGGGCACTTCCACTCATGGGCGTATAAATTGGGAAAACTAAAAATCAGCAAGACACAGGCACCCCAAAGTTTAGGGCTGCTCTGTTGACAAGAACCTCCACTTCGTTACACCTTAAATATCCCAGGAAAGAGAAAAATGGATAAGGAAGTTGTGGTCCTTATGTACAATGGCATATCACTCAGCCATGAAATTAACGTCATAAGGCTAGTAGCAGCATGATGAGAGGTTTTAGGTACGACGATTCTAAGTGAAATAAGTCACACAAAAAAAGACACTTATCATAAGATATCACTTAGAGAGGGAATGTAAAAACCGCTACACTTGAACTGAATTACAAAACAGAACAGCGTCACACGTTTAGAAGACACACTATGGCTGCTTAACGGGAAAGGTGAGGTGGTGTGATGCATAAAACAAGGGTTTCAAATTAGCTCAGATACTGTTCCATAAACCCAATATGTAACAGACAAGACCTACTCCTTGCTCAGTGAACTGGATTCAACACCCCCTGTTCACCGTCCAAGAATATATCTGACTAGTAAGACTCTTAAAACCAATGTATTGATATCTCTCTGTAAGTGAGTCAAGTGGGTGTAAAGCGGCATAAACACAGCAGTGAAAAGCAGCTAAACCCCATTATAAAAATCAATTACTTTTAAAAACCCGTGAAACAAAGACAGTGAAAGAGAGAGAAATTCATACAGAATTCGTTCAGGGGCTGGGATGCCACCTTTATTAACCATCTCTAGACCCACAGCTGATTGAGACATAAGGGTGGACACTCTTCGGGCTGAGAGGTTTGGTGAGGTTGGGTGAGCAAACGCAGACCCTTTAAAGTAATACTGCGTGGTATCCATCCCATGGGTCCAAAATCTCCAGGTTCAAGGGCATCTTCCTACATCGAAAACATGCATGAGAAACCCAGAAGATGGTACACCGTGTGATCGGGAAAGGTTTCTAAAACGCACCTCATTTCTCATCTCCTTGTGCTCGGGCTCGCCATTCCAGCCGCTTTACTAGCAATCTCCCTCCTTGGAGAATGAGCAACTTTAACCTCCTGTTCTGTACAGGTTGCAAATTTGTCCTGAGGATGAACGGGAAGAGGGGGAACCAATGAGAGACTAGGTCTAGGTGTGGGGACAGGCACAGGTCACTCTATTTTCTCATCAGGAAGAAGAATTAACCACAGGCTCAGCCTGCCGCCCGGAACCACAATAGGGCCTGAAGCAATCCTGCGCTTTTGCGGCCAGCTCCCAAGAAAGCGATTTGAAAAGTGGAGCTCAGGGGCACTGCAATTCACAAACCTGCAGAGTTAGAAATGATAACTCTCGTCCACAAATATATTGAGGGAAGGCAACAAAGAGGATTTGAAAGCAAGGCAGAATTGCAGGAAACAGATTTCAGGAGGTAGATTCGAATCGCATTTAAAGCACAGGAAAAGCGGCAAAACCTCGACCATGATGCCCTTGGCCAAAAAGGGCGTATGCGTTTTTTCTTGAATATATTCAGGAAAAAACGCATACGCCCTTTTTGGCCAACCAAGCAACCTGGAAAGGCAAATCAGCGCTACAAAGAAGTCTCGCTTCCCATCGGTCAAAAGGGCCATGCTGAATAAAGTGTCAAAACCAGAAATGCAAGACAGGCCATGGAGAAACGGGAGCCTTGCTACGCTGATGGGCGGGATTTAAATTGCCAACAGCCACTCTGGAGAAGTGTACGGTGTGTCTTGAAACATCTAAAACACTCAGCTTAGAGAGCATAGGGCACTTCCACTCATGGGCGTATAAATTGGGAAAACTAAAAATCAGCAAGACACAGGCACCCCAAAGTTTAGGGCTGCTCTGTTGACAAGAACCTCCACTTCATTACACCTTAAATATCCCAGGAAAGAGAAAAATGGATAAAGAAGTTGTGGTCCTTATGTACAATGGAATATCACTCAGGCATGAAATCAACGTCATAAGGCTAGTAGCAGCATGATGAGAGGATTTAGGTACGACGATTCTAAGTGAAATAAGTCACACAGAAAAAGACACTTATCATAAGATATCACTTAGAGAGGGAATGTAAAAACCGCTACACTTGAACTGAATTACAAAACAGAACAGCGTCACACGTTTAGAAGACACACTATGGCTGCTTAACGGGAAAGGTGAGGTGGGGTGATGCATAAAACAAGGGTTTCAAATTAGCTCAGATACCGTTCCATAAACCCAATATGTAATAGACAAGACCTACTCCTTGCTCAGTGAACTGGACTCAACACCCCCTGTTCACCGCCCAAGAATATATCTGACTAGTAAGACTCTTAAAACCAATGTATTGATATCCCTCTGTAAGTGAGTCAAGTGGGTGTAAAGTGGCATAAACCCAGCAGTGAAAAGCAGCTAAACCCCATTATAAAAATCAATTACTTTTAAAAACCCGTGAAACAAAGACAGTGAAAGAGAGAGAAATTCATACAGAATTCGTTCAGGGGCTGGGATGCCACCTTTATTGACCATCTCTAGACCCACAGCTGATTGAGTCATAAGGGTGGACACTCTTGGGGCTGAGAGGTTTGGTGAGGTTGGGTGAGCAAACGCAGACCCTTTAAAGTAATACTGCGTGGTATCCATCCCATGGGTCCAAAATCTCCAGGTTCAAGGGCATCTTCCTACATCGAAAACATGCATGAGAAACCCAGAAGATGGTACACCGTGTGATCGGGAAAGGTTTCTAAAACGCACCTCAGTTCTCATCTCCTTGTGCTGGGGTTGGCCATTACAGCCGCTTTACTAGCAATCTCCCTCCTTGGAGAATCAGCCCCTTTAACCTTCTGTTCCCTACAGGTTGCAATTTGTCCTGAGGATAAACGGGAAGAGGGGGAACCAATGAGAGACTAGCTCTAGGTATTGGGACAGCCACATGTCACTCTATTTTCCCATCAGGAAGAAGGATTAACCACAGGCTCAGCCTGCCGCCCGGAAGCAGAACAGGGCCTGAAGCAATCCTGTGCTTTTGCGGCCAGCTCCCAAAAAAGCGAGTTGAAAAATGGAGCTCAGGGGCACTGCAATTCACAAACCTGCAGAGTTATAAATGGTAACTCTCGTCCACAAATATATTGAGGGAAGGCAACGAAGAGGATTTGAAAGCATAGCAGAATTGCAGGAAACTGATTTCAGGAGGTAGAGTCGAATCGCCTTTAAAGCACAGGAAAAGCGGCAAAACCTCGACAATGATGCCCTTGGCCAAAAAGGGCGTATGCGTTTTTTCCTGAATATATTCAGGAAAAAACGCATACGCCCTTTTTGGCCAACCAAGCAACCTGGAAAGGCAAATCAGCGCTACAAAGAAGTCTCGCTTCCCATCGGTCAAAAGGGCCATGCTGAATAAAGTGTCAAAACCAGAAATGCAGGACAGGCCATGGAGAAACGGGAGCCTTGCTACGCTGATGGGCGGGATGTAAATTGCCAACAGCCAATCTGGAGAAGTGTACGGTGTGTCCTGAAACACCTAAAAAACTCAGCTTAGAGAGCATAGGGCACTTCCACTCATGGGCGTATAAATTGGGAAAACTAAAAATCAGCAAGACACAGGCACCCCAAAGTTTAGGGCTGCTCTGTTGACAAGAACCTCCACTTCATTACACCTTAAATATCCCAGGAAAGAGAAAAATGGATAAAGAAGTTGTGGTCCTTATGTACAATGGAATATCACTCAGGCATGAAATCAACGTCATAAGGCTGGAAGCAGCATGATGAGTGGATTTAGGTACGACGATTCTAAGTGAAATAAGTCACAGAGAAAGACACTTATCGTAAGATATCACTTATAGAGGGAATGTAAAATCCGCTACACTTGAACTGAATTACAAAACAGAACAGCGTCACACGTTTAGAAAACACACTATGGCTGCTTAACGGGAAAGGTGAGGTGGGGTGATGCATAAAACAAGGGTATCAAATTAGCTCAGATACTGTTCCATAAACCCAATATGTAACAGACAAGACCTACTCCTTGCTCAGTGAACTGGACTCAATACCCCCTGTTCACCGCCCAAGAATATATCTGACTAGTAAGACTCTTAAAACCAATGTATTGATATCTCTCTGTAAGTGAGTCAAGTGGGTGTAAATCGGCATAAACACAGCAGTGAAAAGCAGCTAAACCCCATTATAAAAGTCAATTACTTTTAAAAACCCGTGAAACAAAGACAGTGAAACAGAGAGAAATTCATACAGAATTCGTTCAGGGGCTGGGATGCCACCTTTATTGACCATCTCTAGACCCACAGCTGATTGAGACATAAGGGTGGACACTCTTGGGGCTGAGAGGTTTGGTGAGGTTGGGTGAGCAAACGCAGACCCTTTAAAGTAATACTGCGTGGTACCCATCCCATGGGTCCAAAATCTCCAGGTTCAAGGGCATCTTCCTACATCGAAAACATGCATGAGAAACCCAGAAGACGGTACACCGTGTGATCGGGAAAGGTTTCTAAAACGCACCTCATTTCTCATCTCCTTGTGCTCGGGCTCGCCATTACAGCCACTTTACTAGCAATCTCCCTCCTTGGAGAATCAGCACCTTTAACCTCCTGTTCCGAACAGGTTGCAATTTGTCCTGAGGATGAACGGGAAGAGGGGGAACCAATGAGAGACTAGGTCTAGGTGTGGGGACAGGCACAGGTCACTCTATTTTCCCATCAGGAAGAAGGATTAACCACAGGCTCAGCCTGCCGCCCGGAAGCAGAAGAGGGCCTGAGGCAATCCTGTGCTTTTGCGGCCAGCTCCCAAAAAAGCGAGTTGAAAAATCGAGCTCAGGGGCACTGCAATTCACAAACCTGCAGAGTTAGAAATGATAACTCTCGTCCACAAATATATTGAGGGAAGGCAACGAAGAGGATTTGAAAGCATAGCAGAATTGCAGGAAACAGATTTCAGGAGGTAGAGTCGAATCGCCTTTAAAGCACAGGAAAGGCGGCAAAACCTCGACAATGATGCCCTTGGCCAAAAAGGGCGTATGCGTTTTTTCCTGAATATATTCAGGAAAAAACGCATACGCCCTTTTTGGCCAACCAAGCAACCTGGAAAGGCAAATCAGCGCTACAAAGAAGTCTCGCTTCCCATCGGTCAAAAGGGCCATGCTGAATAAAGTGTCAAAACCAGAAATGCAGGACAGGCCATGGAGAAACGGGAGCCTTGCTACGCTGATGGGCGGGATGTAAATTGCCAACAGCCACTCTGGAGAAGTGTACGGTGTGTCCTGAAACATCTAAAAAACTCAGCTTAGAGAGCATAGGGCACTTCCACTCATGGGCGTATAAATTGGGAAAACTAAAAATCAGCAAGACACAGGCACCCCAAAGTTTAGGGCTGCTCTGTTGACAAGAACCTCCACTTCGTTACACCTTAAATATCCCAGGAAAGAGAAAAATGGATAAGGAAGTTGTGGTCCTTATGTACAATGGAATATCACTCAGGCATGAAATCAACGTCATAAGGCTAGTAGCAGCATGATGAGAGGATTTAGGTACGACGATTCTAAGTGAAATAAGTCACACAGAAAAAGACACTTATCATAAGATATCACTTAGAGAGGGAATGTAAAAACCGCTACACTTGAACTGAATTACAAAACAGAACAGCGTCACACGTTTAGAAGACACACTATGGCTGCTTAACGGGAAAGGTGAGGTGGGGTGATGCATAAAACAAGGGTTTCAAATTAGCTCAGATACCGTTCCATAAACCCAATATGTAATAGACAAGACCTACTCCTTGCTCAGTGAACTGGACTCAACAACCCCTGTTCACCGCCCAAGAATATATCTGACTAGTAAGACTCTTAAAACCAATGTATTGATATCCCTCTGTAAGTGAGTCAAGTGGGTGTAAAGCGGCATAAACCCAGCAGTGAAAAGCAGCTAAACCCCATTATAAAAATCAATTACTTTTAAAAACCCGTGAAACAAAGACAGTGAAAGAGAGAGAAATTCATACAGAATTCGTTCAGGGGCTGGGATGCCACCTTTATTGACCATCTCTAGACCCACAGATGATTGAGTCATAAGGGTGGACACTCTTGGGGCTGAGAGGTTTGGTGAGGTTGGGTGAGCAAACGCAGACCCTTTAAAGTAATACTGCGTGGTATCCATCCCATGGGTCCAAAATCTCCAGGTTCAAGGGCATCTTCCTACATCGAAAACATGCATGAGAAACCCAGAAGATGGTACACCGTGTGATCGGGAAAGGTTTCTAAAACGCACCTCATTTCTCATCTCCTTGTGCTGGGGTTGGCCATTACAGCCGCTTTACTAGCAATCTCCCTCCTTGGAGAATCAGCCCCTTTAACCTTCTGTTCCCTACAGGTTGCAATTTGTCCTGAGGATAAACGGGAAGAGGGGGAACCAATGAGAGACTAGCTCTAGGTATTGGGACAGCCACATGTCACTCTATTTTCCCATCAGGAAGAAGGATTAACCACAGGCTCAGCCTGCCGCCCGGAAGCAGAACAGGGCCTGAAGCAATCCTGTGCTTTTGCGGCCAGCTCCCAAAAAAGCGAGTTGAAAAATCGAGCTCAGGGGCACTGCAATTCACAAACCTGCAGAGTTATAAATGGTAACTCTCGTCCACAAATATATTGAGGGAAGGCAACGAAGAGGATTTGAAAGCACAGCAGAATTGCAGGAAACTGATTTCAGGAGGTAGAGTCGAATCGCCTTTAAAGCACAGGAAAAGCGGCAAAACCTCGACAATGATGCCCTTGGCCAAAAAGGGCGTATGCGTTTTTTCCTGAATATATTCAGGAAAAAACGCATACGCCCTTTTTGGCCAACCAAGCAACCTGGAAAGGCAAATCAGCGCTACAAAGAAGTCTCGCTTCCCATCGGTCAAAAGGGCCATGCTGAATAAAGTGTCAAAACCAGAAATGCAGGACAGGCCATGGAGAAACGGGAGCCTTGCTACGCTGATGGGCGGGATGTAAATTGCCAACAGCCAATCTGGAGAAGTGTACGGTGTGTCCTGAAACACCTAAAAAACTCAGCTTAGAGAGCATAGGGCACTTCCACTCATGGGCGTATAAATTGGGAAAACTAAAAATCAGCAAGACACAGGCACCCCAAAGTTTAGGGCTGCTCTGTTGACAAGAACCTCCACTTCATTACACCTTAAATATCCCAGGAAAGAGAAAAATGGATAAAGAAGTTGTGGTCCTTATGTACAATGGAATATCACTCAGGCATGAAATCAACGTCATAAGGCTGGAAGCAGCATGATGAGTGGATTTAGGTACGACGATTCTAAGTGAAATAAGTCACAGAGAAAGACACTTATCGTAAGATATCACTTATAGAGGGAATGTAAAATCCGCTACACTTGAACTGAATTACAAAACAGAACAGCGTCACACGTTTAGAAAACACACTATGGCTGCTTAACGGGAAAGGTGAGGTGGGGTGATGCATAAAACAAGGGTATCAAATTAGCTCAGATACTGTTCCATAAACCCAATATGTAACAGACAAGACCTACTCCTTGCTCAGTGAACTGGACTCAATACCCCCTGTTCACCGCCCAAGAATATATCTGACTAGTAAGACTCTTAAAACCAATGTATTGATATCTCTCTGTAAGTGAGTCAAGTGGGTGTAAATCGGCATAAACACAGCAGTGAAAAGCAGCTAAACCCCATTATAAAAGTCAATTACTTTTAAAAACCCGTGAAACAAAGACAGTGAAACAGAGAGAAATTCATACAGAATTCGTTCAGGGGCTGGGATGCCACCTTTATTGACCATCTCTAGACCCACAGCTGATTGAGACATAAGGGTGGACACTCTTGGGGCTGAGAGGTTTGGTGAGGTTGGGTGAGCAAACGCAGACCCTTTAAAGTAATACTGCGTGGTACCCATCCCATGGGTCCAAAATCTCCAGGTTCAAGGGCATCTTCCTACATCGAAAACATGCATGAGAAACCCAGAAGACGGTACACCGTGTGATCGGGAAAGGTTTCTAAAACGCACCTCATTTCTCATCTCCTTGTGCTCGGGCTCGCCATTACAGCCACTTTACTAGCAATCTCCCTCCTTGGAGAATCAGCACCTTTAACCTCCTGTTCCGAACAGGTTGCAATTTGTCCTGAGGATGAACGGGAAGAGGGGGAACCAATGAGAGACTAGGTCTAGGTGTGGGGACAGGCACAGGTCACTCTATTTTCCCATCAGGAAGAAGGATTAACCACAGGCTCAGCCTGCCGCCCGGAAGCAGAAGAGGGCCTGAAGCAATCCTGTGCTTTTGCGGCCAGCTCCCAAAAAAGCGAGTTGAAAAATCGAGCTCAGGGGCACTGCAATTCACAAACCTGCAGAGTTAGAAATGATAACTCTCGTCCACAAATATATTGAGGGAAGGCAACGAAGAGGATTTGAAAGCATAGCAGAATTGCAGGAAACAGATTTCAGGAGGTAGAGTCGAATCGCCTTTAAAGCACAGGAAAGGCGGCAAAACCTCGACAATGATGCCCTTGGCCAAAAAGGGCGTATGCGTTTTTTCCTGAATATATTCAGGAAAAAACGCATACGCCCTTTTTGGCCAACCAAGCAACCTGGAAAGGCAAATCAGCGCTACAAAGAAGTCTCGCTTCCCATCGGTCAAAAGGGCCATGCTGAATAAAGTGTCAAAACCAGAAATGCAGGACAGGCCATGGAGAAACGGGAGCCTTGCTACGCTGATGGGCGGGATGTAAATTGCCAACAGCCACTCTGGAGAAGTGTACGGTGTGTCCTGAAACATCTAAAAAACTCAGCTTAGAGAGCATAGGGCACTTCCACTCATGGGCGTATAAATTGGGAAAACTAAAAATCAGCAAGACACAGGCACCCCAAAGTTTAGGGCTGCTCTGTTGACAAGAACCTCCACTTCGTTACACCTTAAATATCCCAGGAAAGAGAAAAATGGATAAGGAAGTTGTGGTCCTTATGTACAATGGCATATCACTCAGCCATGAAATTAACGTCATAAGGCTAGTAGCAGCATGATGAGAGGATTTAGGTACGACGATTCTAAGTGAAATAAGTCACACAGAAAAAGACACTTATCATAAGATATCACTTAGAGAGGGAATGTAAAAACCGCTACACTTGAACTGAATTACAAAACAGAACAGCGTCACATGTTTAGAAGACACACTATGGCTGCTTAACGGGAAAGGTGAGGTGGGTGATGCATAAAACAAGGGTTTCAAATTAGCTCAGATACCGTTCCATAAACCCAATATGTAACAGACAAGACCTACTCCTTGCTCAGTGAACTGGATTCAACACCCCCTGTTCACCGCCCAAGAATATATCTGACTAGTAAGACTCTTAAAACCAATGTATTGATATCTCTCTGTAAGTGAGTCAAGTGGGTGTAAAGAGGCATAAACACAGCAGTGAAAAGCAGCTAAACCCCATTATAAAAATCAATTACTTTTAAAAACCCGTGAAACAAAGACAGTGAAAGAGAGAGAAATTCATACAGAATTCGTTCAGGGGCTGGGATGCCACCTTTATTGACCATCTCTAGACCCACAGCTGATTGAGTCATAAGGGTGGACACTCTTGGGGCTGAGAGGTTTGGTGAGGTTGGGTGAGAAAACGGAGACCCTTTAAAGTAATATTGCGTGGTACCCATCCCATGGGTCCAAAATCTCCAGGTTCAAGGGCATCTTCCTACATCGAAAACATGCATGAGAAACCCAGAAGATGGTAAACCGTGTGATCGGGAAAGGTTTCTAAAACGCACCTCATTTCTCATCTCCTTGTGCTCGGGTTGGCCATTACAGCCGCTTTACTAGCAATCTCCGTCCTTGGAGAATCAGCCCCTTTAACCTTCTGTTCCGTACAGGTTGCAATTTGTCCTGAGGATAAACGGGAAGAGGGGGAACCAATGAGAGACTAGCTCTAGGTGTTGGGACAGCCACAGGTCACTCTATTTTCCCATCAGGAAGAAGGATTAACCACAGGCTCAGCCTGCCGCCCGGAAGCAGAAGAGGGCCTGAAGCAATCCTGTGCTTTTGCGGCCAGCTCCCAAAAAAGCGAGTTGAAAAATCGCGCTCAGGGGCACTGCAATTCCCAAACCTGCAGAGTTAGAAATGATAACTCTCGTCCACAAATATATTGAGGGAAGGCAACGAAGAGGATTTGAAAGCATAGCAGAATTGCAGGAAACAGATTTCAGGAGGTAGAGTCGAATCGCCTTTAAAGCACAGGAAAGGCGGCAAAACCTCGACAATGATGCCCTTGGCCAAAAAGGGCGTATGCGTTTTTTCCTGAATATATTCAGGAAAAAACGCATACGCCCTTTTTGGCCAACCAAGCAACCTGGAAAGGCAAATCAGCGCTACAAAGAAGTCTCGCTTCCCATCGGTCAAAAGGGCCATGCTGAATAAAGTGTCAAAACCAGAAATGTAGGACAGGCCATGGAGAAACGGGAGCCTTGCTACGCTGATGGGCGGGATGTAAATTGCCAACAGCCACTCTGGAGAAGTGTACGGTGTGTCCTGAAACATCTAAAAAACTCAGCTTAGAGAGCATAGGGCACTTCCACTCATGGGCGTATAAATTCGGAAAACTAAAAATCAGCAAGACACAGGCACCCCAAAGTTTAGGGCTGCTCTGTTGACAAGAACCTCCACTTCGTTACACCTTAAATATCCCAGGAAAGAGAAAAATGGATAAGGAAGTTGTGGTCCTTATGTACAATGGCATATCACTCAGCCATGAAATTAACGTCATAAGGCTAGTAACAGCATGATGAGAGGTTTTAGGTACGACGATTCTAAGTGAAATAAGTCACACAAAAAAAGACACTTATCATAAGATATCACTTAGAGAGGGAATGTAAAAACCGCTACATTTGAACTGAATTACAAAACAGAACAGCGTCACACGTTTAGAAGACACACTATGGCTGCTTAACGGGAAAGGTGAGGTGGTGTGATGCATAAAACAAGGGTTTCAAATTAGCTCAGATACTGTTCCATAAACCCACTATGTAACAGACAAGACCTACTCCTTGCTCAGTGAACTGGATTCAACACCCCCTGTTCACCGCCCAAGAATATATCTGACTAGTAAGACTCTTAAAACCAATGTATTGATATCTCTCTGTAAGTGAGTCAAGTGGGTGTAAAGCGGCATAAACACAGCAGTGAAAAGCAGCTAAACCCCATTATAAAAATCAATTACTTTTAAAAACCCGTGAAACAAAGACAGTGAAAGAGAGAGAAATTCATACAGAATTCGTTCAGGGGCTGGGATGCCACCTTTATTAACCATCTCTAGACCCACAGCTGATTGAGCCATAAGGGTGGACACTCTTCGGGCTGAGAGGTTTGGTGAGGTTGGGTGAGCAAACGCAGACCCTTTAAAGTAATACTGCGTGGTACCCATCCCATGGGTCCAAAATCTCCAGGTTCAAGGGCATCTTCCTACATCGAAAACATGCATGAGAAACCCAGAAGATGGTACACCGTGTGATCGGGAAAGGTTTCTAAAACGCACCTCATTTCTCATCTCCTTGTGCTCGGGCTCGCCATTCCAGCCGCTTTACTAGCAATCTCCCTCCTTGGAGAATGAGCACCTTTAACCTCCTGTTCTGTACAGGTTGCAAATTTGTCCTGAGGATGAACGGGAAGAGGGGGAACCAATGAGAGACTAGGTCTAGGTGTGGGGACAGGCACAGGTCACTCTATTTTCTCATCAGGAAAAAGAATTAACCACAGGCTCAGCCTGCCGCCCGGAACCACAATAAGGCCTGAAGCAATCCTGCGCTTTTGCGGCCAGCTCCCAAGAAAGCGATTTGAAAAGTGGAGCTCAGGGGCACTGCAATTCACAAACCTGCATAGTTAGAAATGATAACTCTCGTCCACAAATATATTGAGGGAAGGCAACAAAGAGGATTTGAAAGCAAGGCAGAATTGCAGGAAACAGATTTCACGAGGTAGATTCGAATCGCCTTTAAAGCACAGGAAAAGCGGCAAAACTTCGACCATGATGCCCTTGGCCAAAAAGGGCGTATGCGTTTTTTCTTGAATATATTCAGGAAAAAACGCATACGCCCTTTTTGGCCAACCAAGCAACCTGGAAAGGCAAATCAGCGCTACAAAGAAGTCTCGCTTCCCATCGGTCAAAAGGGCCATGCTGAATAAAGTGTCAAAACCAGAAATGCAAGACAGGCCATGGAGAAACGGGAGCCTTGCTACGCTGATGGGCGGGATTTAAATTGCCAACAGCCACTCTGGAGAAGTGTACGGTGTGTCTTGAAACATCTAAAACACTCAGCTTAGAGAGCATAGGGCACTTCCACTCATGGGCGTATAAATTGGGAAAACTAAAAATCAGCAAGACACAGGCACCCCAAAGTTTAGGGCTGCTCTGTTGACAAGAACCTCCACTTCATTACACCTTAAATATCCCAGGAAAGAGAAAAATGGATAAAGAAGTTGTGGTCCTTATGTACAATGGAATATCACTCAGGCATGAAATCAACGTCATAAGGCTAGTAGCAGCATGATGAGAGGATTTAGGTACGACGATTCTAAGTGAAATAAGTCACACAGAACAAGACACTTATCATAAGATATCACTTAGAGAGGGAATGTAAAAACCGCTACACTTGAACTGAATTACAAAACAGAACAGCGTCACACGTTTAGAAGACACACTATGGCTGCTTAACGGGAAAGGTGAGGTGGGGTGATGCATAAAACAAGGGTTTCAAATTAGCTCAGATACCGTTCCATAAACCCAATATGTAATAGACAAGACCTACTCCTTGCTCAGTGAACTGGACTCAACACCCCCTGTTCACCGCCCAAGAATATATCTGACTAGTAAGACTCTTAAAACCAATGTATTGATATCCCTCTGTAAGTGAGTCAAGTGGGTGTAAAGCGGCATAAACCCAGCAGTGAAAAGCAGCTAAACCCCATTATAAAAATCAATTACTTTTAAAAACCCGTGAAACAAAGACAGTGAAAGAGAGAGAAATTCATACAGAATTCGTTCAGGGGCTGGGATGCCACCTTTATTGACCATCTCTAGACCCACAGCTGATTGAGTCATAAGGGTGGACACTCTTGGGGCTGAGAGGTTTGGTGAGGTTGGGTGAGCAAACGCAGACCCTTTAAAGTAATACTGCGTGGTATCCATCCCATGGGTCCAAAATCTCCAGGTTCAAGGGCATCTTCCTACATCGAAAACATGCATGAGAAACCCAGAAGATGGTACACCGTGTGATCGGGAAAGGTTTCTAAAACGCACCTCATTTCTCATCTCCTTGTGCTGGGGTTGGCCATTACAGCCGCTTTACTAGCAATCTCCCTCCTTGGAGAATCAGCCCCTTTAACCTTCTGTTCCCTACAGGTTGCAATTTGTCCTGAGGATAAACGGGAAGAGGGGGAACCAATGAGAGACTAGCTCTAGGTATTGGGACAGCCACATGTCACTCTATTTTCCCATCAGGAAGAAGGATTAACCACAGGCTCAGCCTGCCGCCCGGAAGCAGAACAGGGCCTGAAGCAATCCTGTGCTTTTGCGGCCAGCTCCCAAAAAAGCGAGTTGAAAAATGGAGCTCAGGGGCACTGCAATTCACAAACCTGCATAGTTAGAAATGATAACTCTCGTCCACAAATATATTGAGGGAAGGCAACAAAGAGGATTTGAAAGCAAGGCAGAATTGCAGGAAACAGATTTCACGAGGTAGATTCGAATCGCCTTTAAAGCACAGGAAAAGCGGCAAAACTTCGACCATGATGCCCTTGGCCAAAAAGGGCGTATGCGTTTTTTCTTGAATATATTCAGGAAAAAACGCATACGCCCTTTTTGGCCAACCAAGCAACCTGGAAAGGCAAATCAGCGCTACAAAGAAGTCTCGCTTCCCATCGGTCAAAAGGGCCATGCTGAATAAAGTGTCAAAACCAGAAATGCAAGACAGGCCATGGAGAAACGGGAGCCTTGCTACGCTGATGGGCGGGATTTAAATTGCCAACAGCCACTCTGGAGAAGTGTACGGTGTGTCTTGAAACATCTAAAACACTCAGCTTAGAGAGCATAGGGCACTTCCACTCATGGGCGTATAAATTGGGAAAACTAAAAATCAGCAAGACACAGGCACCCCAAAGTTTAGGGCTGCTCTGTTGACAAGAACCTCCACTTCATTACACCTTAAATATCCCAGGAAAGAGAAAAATGGATAAAGAAGTTGTGGTCCTTATGTACAATGGAATATCACTCAGGCATGAAATCAACGTCATAAGGCTAGTAGCAGCATGATGAGAGGATTTAGGTACGACGATTCTAAGTGAAATAAGTCACACAGAAAAAGACACTTATCATAAGATATCACTTAGAGAGGGAATGTAAAAACCGCTACACTTGAACTGAATTACAAAACAGAACAGCGTCACACGTTTAGAAGACACACTATGGCTGCTTAACGGGAAAGGTGAGGTGGGGTGATGCATAAAACAAGGGTTTCAAATTAGCTCAGATACCGTTCCATAAACCCAATATGTAATAGACAAGACCTACTCCTTGCTCAGTGAACTGGACTCAACACCCCCTGTTCACCGCCCAAGAATATATCTGACTAGTAAGACTCTTAAAACCAATGTATTGATATCCCTCTGTAAGTGAGTCAAGTGGGTGTAAAGCGGCATAAACCCAGCAGTGAAAAGCAGCTAAACCCCATTATAAAAATCAATTACTTTTAAAAACCCGTGAAACAAAGACAGTGAAAGAGAGAGAAATTCATACAGAATTCGTTCAGGGGCTCGGATGCCACCTTTATTGACCATCTCTAGACCCACAGCTGATTGAGTCATAAGGGTGGACACTCTTGGGGCTGAGAGGTTTGGTGAGGTTGGGTGAGCAAACGCAGACCCTTTAAAGTAATACTGCGTGGTATCCATCCCATGGGTCCAAAATCTCCAGGTTCAAGGGCATCTTCCTACATCGAAAACATGCATGAGAAACCCAGAAGATGGTACACCGTGTGATCGGGAAAGGTTTCTAAAACACACCTCATTTCTCATCTCCTTGTGCTGGGGTTGGCCATTACAGCCGCTTTACTAGCAATCTCCCTCCTTGGAGAATCAGCCCCTTTAACCTTCTGTTCCCTACAGGTTGCAATTTGTCCTGAGGATAAACGGGAAGAGGGGGAACCAATGAGAGACTAGCTCTAGGTATTGGGACAGCCACATGTCACTCTATTTTCCCATCAGGAAGAAGGATTAACCACAGGCTCAGCCTGCCGCCCGGAAGCAGAACAGGGCCTGAAGCAATCCTGTGCTTTTGCGGCCAGCTCCCAAAAAAGCGAGTTGAAAAATGGAGCTCAGGGGCACTGCAATTCACAAACCTGCAGAGTTATAAATGGTAACTCTCGTCCACAAATATATTGAGGGAAGGCAACGAAGAGGATTTGAAAGCATAGCAGAATTGCAGGAAACTGATTTCAGGAGGTAGAGTCGAATCGCCTTTAAAGCACAGGAAAAGCGGCAAAACCTCGACAATGATGCCCTTGGCCAAAAAGGGCGTATGCGTTTTTTCCTGAATATATTCAGGAAAAAACGCATACGCCCTTTTTGGCCAACCAAGCAACCTGGAAAGGCAAATCAGCGCTACAAAGAAGTCTCGCTTCCCATCGGTCAAAAGGGCCATGCTGAATAAAGTGTCAAAACCAGAAATGCAGGACAGGCCATGGAGAAACGGGAGCCTTGCTACGCTGATGGGCGGGATGTAAATTGCCAACAGCCACTCTGGAGAAGTGTACGGTGTGTCCTGAAACACCTAAAAAACTCAGCTTAGAGAGCATAGGGCACTTCCACTCATGGGCGTAGAAATTGGGAAAACTAAAAATCAGCAAGACACAGGCACCCCAAAGTTTAGGGCTGCTCTGTTGACAAGAACCTCCACTTCATTACACCTTAAATATCCCAGGAAAGAGAAAAATGGATAAAGAAGTTGTGGTCCTTATGTACAATGGAATATCACTCAGGCATGAAATCAACGTCATAAGGCTGGTAGCAGCATGATGAGTGGATTTAGGTACGACGATTCTAAGTGAAATAAGTCACAGAGAAAGACACTTATCGTAAGATATCACTTATAGAGGGAATGTAAAATCCGCTACACTTGAACTGAATTACAAATCAGAACAGCGTCACAGGTTTAGAAAACACACTATGGCTGCTTAACGGGAAAGGTGAGGTGGGGTGATGCATAAAACAAGGGTATCAAATTAGCTCAGATACTGTTCCATAAACCCAATATGTAACAGACAAGACCTACTCCTTGCTCAGTGAACTGGACTCAACACCCCCTGTTCACCGCCCAAAAATATATCTGACTAGTAAGACTCTTAAAACCAATGTATTGATATCTCTCTGTAAGTGAGTCAAGTGGGTGTAAATCGGCATAAACACAGAAGTGAAAAGCAGCTAAACCCCATTATAAAAGTCAATTACTTTTAAAAACCCGTGAAACAAAGACAGTGAAACAGAGAGAAATTCATACAGAATTCGTTCAGGGGCTGGGATGCCACCTTTATTGACCATCTCTAGACCCACAGCTGATTGAGATATAAGGGTGGACACTCTTCGGGCTGAGAGGTTTGGTGAGGTTGGGTGAGCAAACGCAGACCCTTTAAAGTAATACTGCGTGGTACCCATCCCATGGGTCCAAAATCTCCAGGTTCAAGGGCATCTTCCTACATCGAAAACATGCATGAGAAACCCAGAAGACGGTACACCGTGTGATCGGGAAAGGTTTCTAAAACGCACCTCATTTCTCATCTCCTTGTGCTCGGGCTCGCCATTACAGCCACTTTACTAGCAATCTCCCTCCTTGGAGAATCAGCACCTTTAACCTCCTGTTCCGAACAGGTTGCAATTTGTCCTGAGGATGAACGGGAAGAGGGGGAACCAATGAGAGACTAGGTCTAGGTGTGGGGACAGGCACAGGTCACTCTATTTTCCCATCAGGAAGAAGGATTAACCACAGGCTCAGCCTGCCGCCCGGAAGCAGAAGAGGGCCTGAAGCAATCCTGTGCTTTTGCGGCCAGCTCCCAAAAAAGCGAGTTGAAAAATCGAGCTCAGGGGCACTGCAATTCACAAACCTGCAGAGTTAGAAATGATAACTCTCGTCCACAAATATATTGAGGGAAGGCAACGAAGAGGATTTGAAAGCATAGCAGAATTGCAGGAAACAGATTTCAGGAGGTAGAGTCGAATCGCCTTTAAAGCACAGGAAAGGCGGCAAAACCTCGACAATGATGCCCTTGGCCAAAAAGGGCGTATGCGTTTTTTCCTGAATATATTCAGGAAAAAACGCATACGCCCTTTTTGGCCAACCAAGCAACCTGGAAAGGCAAATCAGCGCTACAAAGAAGTCTCGCTTCCCATCGGTCAAAAGGGCCATGCTGAATAAAGTTTCAAAACCAGAAATGCAGGACAGGCCATGGAGAAACGGGAGCCTTGCTACGCTGATGGACGGGATGTAAATTGCCAACAGCCACTCTGGAGAAGTGTACGGTGTGTCCTGAAACATCTAAAAAACTCAGATTAGAGAGCATAGGGCACTTCCACTCATGGGCGTATAAATTGGGAAAACTAAAAATCAGCAAGACACAGGCACCCCAAAGTTTAGGGCTGCTCTGTTGACAAGAACCTCCACTTCGTTACACCTTAAATATCCCAGGAAAGAGAAAAATGGATAAAGAAGTTGTGGTCCATATGTATAATAGGCATATCACTCAGCAATGAAATCAACATCATAAGGCTAGTAGCAGCATGATGAGAAGATTTAGGTACGACGATTCAAAGTGAAATAAGTCACACAGAAAAAGACACTTATCATAAGATATCACTTAGAGAGGGAATGTAAAAACCGCTACACTTGAACTGAATTACAAAACAGAACAGCGTCACACGTTTAGAAGACACACTATGGCTGCTTAACGGGAAAGGTGAGGTGGGGTGATGCATAAAACAAGGGTTGCAAATTAGCTCAGATACTCTTCCATAAACCCAATATGTAACAGACAAGACCTACTCCTTGCTCAGTGAACTGGATTCAACACCCCCTGTTCACCACCCAAGAATATATCTGACTAGTAAGACTCTTAAAACCAATGTATTGATATCTCTCTGTAAGTGAGTCAAGTGGGTGTAAAGCGGCATAAACACAGCAGTGAAAAGCAGCTAAACCCCATTATAAAAATCAATTACTTTTAAAAACCCGTGAAACAAAGACAGTGAAAGAGAGAGAAATTCATACAGAATTCGTTCAGGGGCTGGGATGCCACCTTTATTAACCATCTCTAGACCCACAGCTGATTGAGACATAAGGGTGGACACTCTTCGGGCTGAGAGGTTTGGTGAGGTTGGGTGAGCAAACGCAGACCCTTTAAAGCAATACTGCGTGGTACCCATCCCATGGGTCCAAAATCTCCAGGTTCAAGGGCATCTTCCTACATCGAAAACATGCATGAGAAACCCAGAAGATGGTACACCGTGTGATCGGGAAAGGTTTCTAAAACGCACCTCATTTCTCATCTCCTTGTGCTCGGGCTCGCCATTCCAGCCGCTTTACTAGCAATCTCCCTCCTTGGAGAATGAGCACCTTTAACCTCCTGTTCTGTACAGGTTGCAAATTTGTCCTGAGGATGAACGGGAAGAGGGGGAACCAATGAGAGACTAGGTCTAGGTGTGGGGACAGGCACAGGTCACTCTATTTTCTCATCAGGAAAAAGAATTAACCACAGGCTCAGCCTGCCGCCCGGAACCACAATAAGGCCTGAAGCAATCCTGCGCTTTTGCGGCCAGCTCCCAAGAAAGCGATTTGAAAAGTGGAGCTCAGGGGCACTGCAATTCACAAACCTGCATAGTTAGAAATGATAACTCTCGTCCACAAATATATTGAGGGAAGGCAACAAAGAGGATTTGAAAGCAAGGCAGAATTGCAGGAAACAGATTTCACGAGGTAGATTCGAATCGCCTTTAAAGCACAGGAAAAGCGGCAAAACTTCGACCATGATGCCGTTGGCCAAAAAGGGCGTATGCGTTTTTTCCTGAATATATTCAGGAAAAAACGCATACGCCCTTTTTGGCCAACCAAGCAACCTGGAAAGGCAAATCAGCGCTACAAAGAAGTCTCGCTTCCCATCGGTCAAAAGGGCCATGCTGAATAAAGTGTCAAAACCAGAAATGCAAGACAGGCCATGGAGAAACGGGAGCCTTGCTACGCTGATGGGCGGGATTTAAATTGCCAACAGCCACTCTGGAGAAGTGTACGGTGTGTCCTGAAACATCTAAAACACTCAGCTTAGAGAGCATAGGGCACTTCCACTCATGGGCGTATAAATTGGGAAAACTAAAAATCAGCGAGACACAGGCACCCCAAAGTTTAGGGCTGCTCTGTTGACAAGAACCTCCACTTCATTACACCTTAAATATCCCAGGAAAGAGAAAAATGGATAAAGAAGTTGTGGTCCTTATGTACAATGGAATATCACTCAGGCATGAAATCAACGTCATAAGGCTAGTAGCAGCATGATGAGAGGATTTAGGTACGACGATTCTAAGTGAAATAAGTCACACAGAAAAAGACACTTATCATAAGATATCACTTAGAGAGGGAATGTAAAAACCGCTACACTTGAACTGAATTACAAAACAGAACAGCGTCACACGTTTAGAAGACACACTATGGCTGCTTAACGGGAACGGTGAGGTGGGGTGATGCATAAAACAAGGGTTCCAAATTAGCTCAGATACCGTTCCATAAACCCAATATGTAATAGACAAGACCTACTCCTTGCTCAGTGAACTGGACTCAACACCCCCTGTTCACCGCCCAAGAATATATCTGACTAGTAAGACTCTTAAAACCAATGTATTGATATCTCTCTGTAAGTGAGTCAAGTGGGTCTAAAGCGGCATAAACCCAGCAGTGAAAAGCAGCTAAACCCCATTATAAAAATCAATTACTTTTAAAAACCCGTGAAACAAAGACAGTGAAAGAGAGAGAAATTCATACAGAATTCGTTCAGGGGCTGGGATGCCACCTTTATTGACCATCTCTAGACCCACAGCTGATTGAGTCATAAGGGTGGACACTCTTGGGGCTGAGAGGTTTGGTGAGGTTGGGTGAGCAAACGCAGACCCTTTAAAGTAATACTGCTTGGTATCCATCCCATGGGTCCAAAATCTCCAGGTTCAAGGGCATCTTCCTACATCGAAAACATGCATGAGAAACCCAGAAGATGGTACACCGTGTGATCGGGAAAGGTTTCTAAAACGCACCTCATTTCTCATCTCCTTGTGCTCGGGCTCGCCATTCCAGCCGCTTTACTAGCAATCTCCGTCCTTGGAGAATGAGCAACTTTAACCTCCTGTTCTGTACAGGTTGCAAATTTGTCCTGAGGATGAACGGGAAGAGGGGGAACCAATGAGAGACTAGGTCTAGGTGTGGGGACAGGCACAGGTCACTCTATTTTCTCATCAGGAAGAAGAATTAACCACAGGCTCAGCCTGCCGCCCGGAACCACAATAGGGCCTGAAGCAATCCTGCGCTTTTGCGGCCAGCTCCCAAGAAAGCGATTTGAAAAGTGGAGCTCAGGGGCACTGCAATTCACAAACCTGCAGAGTTAGAAATGATAACTCTCGTCCACAAATATATTGAGGGAAGGCAACAAAGAGGATTTGAAAGCAAGGCAGAATTGCAGGAAACAGATTTCAGGAGGTAGAGTCGAATCGCCTTTAAAGCACAGGAAAAGCGGCAAAACCTCGACCATGATGCCCTTGGCCAAAAAGGGCGTCTGCGTTTTTTCCTGAATATATTCAGGAAAAAACGCAGACGCCCTTTTTGGCCAACCAAGCAACCTGGAAAGGCAAATCAGCGCTACAAAGAAGTCTCGCTTCCCATCGGTCAAAAGGGCCATGCTGAATAAAGTGTCAAAACCAGAAATGCAGGACAGGCCATGGAGAAACGGGAGCCTTGCTACGCTGATGGGCGGGATGTAAATTGCCAACAGCCACTCTGGAGAAGTGTACGGTGTTTCCTGAAACATCTAAAGAACTCAGCATAGAGAGCATAAGGCACTTCCACTCATGGGCGTATAAATTGGGAAAACTAAAAATCAGCAAGACACAGGCACCCCAAAGTTTAGGGCTGCTCTGTTGACAAGAACCTCCACTTCGTTACACCTTAAATATCCCAGGAAAGAGAAAAATGGATAAGGAAGTTGTGGTCCTTATGTACAATGGCATATCACTCAGCCATGAAATCAACGTCATAAGGCTAGTAGCAGCATGATGAGTGGATTTAGGTACGACGATTCTAAGTGAAATAAGTCAACCAGAAAACAACACTTATCATAAGATATGACTTATAGAGGGAATGTAAAAACCGCTACACTTGAACTGAATTACAAAACAGAACAGAGACACACGTTTACAAAACACACTATGGCTGCTTAACGGGAAAGGTGAGGTCGGGTGAGGTAGAAAACAAGGGTTTTAAATTAGCTCAGATACCGTTCCATAAACCCAATATGTAATAGACAAGACCTACTCCTTGCTCAGTGAACTGGACTCGACACCCCCTATTCACCGCCCAAGAATATATCTGACTAGGAACAATCTTGAAAGCTATGTATTGATATCCCTCTGTAAATGAGTCAAGTGGGTGTAAAGCAGCATAAACACAGCAGTGAAAAGCAGCTAAACCCCATTATAAAAATCAATTACTTTTAAAATCCCGTGAAACAAAGACAGTGAAAGAGAGAGAAATTCTTACAAAATTCGTTCAGGGGCTGTGATGCCACCTGGATTGACCATCTCTAGACCCACAGCTGATTGAGACATAAGGGTGGACACTCTTGGGGCTGAGAGGTTTGGTGAGGTTGGGTGAGCAAACGCACACCCTTTAAAGTAATACTGCGTGGTACCCATCCCATGGGTCCCAAATCTCCAGGTTCAAGGGCATCTTCCTACATCGAAAACATGCATGAGAAACCCAGAAGATGGTACACCGTGTGATCGGGAAAGGTTTCTAAAACGCACCTCATTTCTCATCTCCTTGTGCTCGGGTTCGCCATTCCAGCCGCGTTAGTAGCAATCTCCCTCCGTGGAGAATCAGCACCTTTAACCTCCTGTTCCGTACAGGTTGCAATTTGTCCTGAGGATGAACGGGAAGTGGGGGAACCAATGAGAGACTAGCTCTAGGTGTTGGGACAGGCACAGGTCACTCTATTTTCCCATCAGGAAGAAGAATTAACCACAGGCTCAGCCTGCCGCCCGGAACCAGAATAGGGCCTGAAGCAATCCTGCGCTTTTGCGGCCAGCTCCGAAGAAAGCGAGTTGAAAAATGGAGCTCAGGGGCACTGCAATTCACAAACCTGCAGAGTTAGAAATGATAACTCTCGTCCACAAATATATTGAGGGAAGGCAACGAAGAGGATTTGAAAGCAAGGCAGAATTGCAGGAAACAGATTTCAGGAGGTAGATTCGAATCGCCTTTAAAGCACAGGAAAGGCGGCAAAACCTCGACCATGATGCCCTTGGCCAAAAAGGGCGTATGCGTTTTTTCCTGAATATATTCAGGAAAAAACGCATACGCCCTTTTTGGCCAACCAAGCAACCTGGAAAGGCAAATCAGCGCTACAAAGAAGTCTCGCTTCCCATCGGTCAAAAGGGCCATGCTGAATAAAGTGTCAAAACCAGAAATGCAGGACAGGCCATGGAGAAACGGGAGCCTTGCTACGCTGATGGGCGTGATGTAAATTGCCAACAGCCACTCTGGAGAAGTGTACGGTGTGTCCTGAAACCTCTAAAAAACTCAGCTTAGAGAGCATAGGGCACTTCCACTCATGGGTGTATAAATTGGGAAAAGTAAAAATCAGCAAGACACAGGCACCCCAAAGTTTAGGGCTGCTCTGTTGACAAGAACCTCCACTTCGTTACACCTTAAATATCCCAGGAAAGAAAAAAATGGATAAAGAAGTTGTGGTCCTTATGTACAATGGAATATCACTCAGCCAGGAAATCAACGTCATAAGGCTAGTAGCAGCATGATGAGTGGATTTAGGTACGACGATTCTAAGTGAAATAAGTCAACCAGAAAACGACACTTATCATAAGATATCACTTATAGAGGGAATGTAAAAACCGCTACACTTGAACTGAATTACAAAACAGAACAGAGACACACGTTTACAAAACACACTATGGCTGCTTAACGGGAAAGGTGAGGTCGGGTGAGGCAGAAAACAAGGGTTTCAAATTAGCTCAGATACCATTCAATAAACCCAATATGTAATAGACAAGACCTACTCCTTGCTCAGTGAACTGGACGCAAAAACCCCCTATTCACCGCCCAAGAATATATCTGACTAGGAAGAATCTTCAAAGCTATGTATTGATATCTCTCTGTAAGTGAGTCAAGTGGGTGTAAAGCAGCATAAAAACAGCAGTGAAAAGCAGCTAAACCCCATTATAAAAATCAATTACTTTTAAAAACCCGTGAAACAAAGACAGTGAAAGAGAGAGAAATTCTTACAATATTCGTTCAGGGGCTGTGATGCCACCTGGATTGACCATCTCTAGACCCACAGCTGATTGAGACATAAGGGTGGACACTCTTGGGGCTGAGAGGTTTGGTCAGGTTGGTTGAGGAAACGCAGGCCCTTTAAAGTAATACTGCGTGGTACCCATCCCATGGGTCCCAAATCTCCAAGTTCAAGGGCATCTTCCTATAACAAAAACATGCATGAGAAACCCAGAAGATGGTACACCGTGTGATCGGGAAAGGTTTCGAAAACGCACCTCATTTCTCATCTCCTTGTGCTCGGGTTGGCCATTACAGCCGCTTTACTAGCAATCTCCCTCCTTCGAGAATCAGCACCTTCAACCTCCTGTTCCGTACAGGTTGCAAATTGTCCTGAGGATGAACGGGAAGAGGGGGAACCAGTGAGAGACTAGCTCTAGGTGTTGGGACAGGCACAGGTCACTCTATTTTCCCATCAGGAAGAAGAATTAACCACAGGCTCAGCCTGCCGCCCGGAAGCAGAACAGGGCCTGAAGCAATCCTGCGCTTTTGCGGCCAGCTCCCAAAAAAACGAGTTGAAAAATCGAGCTCAGGGGCACTGCAATTCACAAACCTGCAGAGTTAGAAATGATAACTCTCGTCCACAAATATATTGAGGGAAGGCAACGAGGAGGATTTGAAAGCAAGGCAGAATTGCAGGAAACAGATTTCAGGAGGTAGAGTCGAATCGCCTTTAAAGCACAGGAAAAGCGGCAAAACCTCGACCATGATGCCCTTGGCCAAAAAGGGCGTATGCGTTTTTTCCTGAATATATTCAGGAAAAAACGCATACGCCCTTTTTGGCCAACCAAGCAACCTGGAAAGGCAAATCAGCGCTACAAAGAAGTCTCGCTTCCCATCGGTCAAAAGGGCCATGCTGAATAAAGTGTCAAAACCAGAAATGCAGGACAGGCCATGGAGAAACGGGAGCCTTACTACGCTGATGGGCGGGATGTAAATTGCCAACAGCCACTCTGGAGAAGTGTACGGTGTTTCCTGAAACATCTAAAGAACTCAGCATAGAGAGAATAAGGCACTTCCACTCATGGGCGTATAAATTGGGAAAACTAAAAATCAGCAAGACACAGGCACCCCAAAGTTTAGGGCTGCTCTGTTGACAAGAACCTCCACTTCGTTACACCTTAAATATCCCAGGAAAGAGAAAAATGGAAAAGGAAGTTGTGGTCCTTATGTACAATGGCATATCACTCAGCCATGAAATTAACGTCATAAGGCTAGTAGCAGCATGATGAGAGGATTTAGGTACGATGATTCTAAGTGAAATAAGTCACACAGAAAAAGACACTTATCATAAGATATCACTTAGAGAGGGAATGTAAAAACCGCTACACTTGAACTGAATTACAAAACAGAACAGCGTCACACGTTTAGAAGACACACTATGGCTGCTTAACGGGAAAGGTGAGGTGGGGTGATGCATAAAACAAGGGTTTCAAATGAGCTCAGATACCGTTCCATAAACCCAATATGTAATAGACAAGACCTACTCCTTGCTCAGTGAACTGGACTCGACACCCCCTATTCACCGCCCAAGAATATACCTGACTAGGAAGAATCTTCAAAGCTATGTATTGATATCTCTCTGTAAATGAGTCAAGTGGGTGTAAAGCAGCATAAACAGAGCAGTGAAAAGCAGCTAAACCCCATTATAAAAATCAATTACTTTTAAAATCCCGTGAAACAAAGACAGTGAAAGAGAGAGAAATTCTTACAAAATTCGTTCAGGGGCTGTGATGCCACCTGGATTGACCATATCTAGACCCACAGCTGATTGAGACATAAGGGTGGACACTCTTGTGGCTGAGAGGTTTGGTGAGGTTGGGTGAGCAAACGCAGACCCTTTAAAGTAATACTGCATGGTACCCATCCCATGGGTCCCAAATCTCCAGGTTCAAGGGCATCTTCCTACGTCGAAAACATGCATGAGAAACCCAGAAGATGGTACACCGTGTGATCGGGAAAGGTTTCTAAAACGCACCTCATTTCTCATCTCCTTGTGCTCGGGTTCGCCATTCCAGCCACGTTAGTAGCAATCTCCCTCCGTGGAGAATCAGCACCTTTAACCTCCTGTTCCGTACAGGTTGCAATTTGTCCTGAGGATGAACGGGAAGAGGGGGAACCAATGAGAGACTAGCTCTAGGTGTTGGGACAGGCACAGGTCACTCTATTTTCCCATCAGGAAGAAGAATTAACCACAGGCTCAGCCTGCCGCCCGGAACCAGAATAGGGCCTGAAGCAATCCTGCGCTTTTGCGGCCAGCTCCGAAGAAAGCGAGTTGAAAAATGGAGCTCAGGGGCACTGCAATTCACAAACCTGCAGAGTTAGAAATGATAACTCTCGTCCACAAATATATTGAGGGAAGGCAACGAAGAGGATTTGAAAGCAAGGCAGAATTGCAGGAAACAGATTTCAGGAGGTAGATTCGAATCGCCTTTAAAGCACAGGAAAGGCGGCAAAACCTCGACCATGATGCCCTTGGCCAAAAAGGGCGTATGCGTTTTTTCCTGAATATATTCAGGAAAAAACGCATACGCCCTTTTTGGCCAACCAAGCAACCTGGAAAGGCAAATCAGCGCTACAAAGAAGTCTCGCTTCCCATCGGTCAAAAGGGCCATGCTGAATAAAGTGTCAAAACCAGAAATGCAGGACAGGCCATGGAGAAACGGGAGCCTTGCTACGCTGATGGGCGGGATGTAAATTGCCAACAGCCACTCTGGAGAAGTGTACGGTGTGTCCTGAAACCTCTAAAAAACTCAGCTTAGAGAGCATAGGGCACTTCCACTCATGGGTGTATAAATTGGGAAAAGTAAAAATCAGCAAGACACAGGCACCCCAAAGTTTAGGGCTGCTCTGTTGACAAGAACCTCCACTTCGTTACACCTTAAATATGCCAGGAAAGAAAAAAATGGATAAAGAAGTTGTGGTCCTTATGTACAATGGAATATCACTCAGCCAGGAAATCAACGTCATAAGGCTAGTAGCAGCATGATGAGTGGATTTAGGTACGACGATTCTAAGTGAAATAAGTCAACCAGAAAACGACACTTATCATAAGATATCACTTATAGAGGGAATGTAAAAACCGCTACACTTGAACTGAATTACAAAACAGAACAGAGACACACGTTTACAAAACACACTATGGCTGCTTAACGGGAAAGGTGAGGTCGGGTGAGGCAGAAAACAAGGGTTTCAAATTAGCTCAGATACCGTTCAATAAGCCCAATATGTAATAGACAAGACCTACTCCTTGCTCAGTGAACTGGACGCAAAAACCCCTATTCACCGCCCAAGAATATATCTGACTAGGAAGAATCTTCAAAGCTATGTATTGATATCTCTCTGTAAGTGAGTCAAGTGGGTGTAAAGCAGCATAAAAACAGCAGTGAAAAGCAGCTAAACCCCATTATAAAAATCAATTACTTTTAAAAACCCGTGAAACAAAGACAGTGAAAGAGAGAGAAATTCTTACAATATTCGTTCAGGGGCTGTGATGCCACCTGGATTGACCATCTCTAGACCCACAGCTGATTGAGACATAAGGGTGGACACTCTTGGGGCTGAGAGGTTTGGTCAGGTTGGTTGAGGAAACGCAGGCCCTTTAAAGTAATACTGCGTGGTACCCATCCCATGGGTCCCAAATCTCCAAGTTCAAGGGCATCTTCCTATAACAAAAACATGCATGAGAAACCCAGAAGATGGTACACCGTGTGATCGGGAAAGGTTTCGAAAACGCACCTCATTTCTCATCTCCTTGTGCTCGGGTTGGCCATTACAGCCGCTTTACTAGCAATCTCCCTCCTTCGAGAATCAGCACCTTCAACCTACTGTTCCGTACAGGTTGCAAATTGTCCTGAGGATGAACGGGAAGAGGGGGAACCAGTGAGAGACTAGCTCTAGGTGTTGGGACAGGCACAGGTCACTCTATTTTCCCATCAGGAAGAAGAATTAACCACAGGCTCAGCCTGCCGCCCGGAAGCAGAACAGGGCCTGAAGCAATCCTGTGCTTTTGGGGCCAGCTCCCAAAAAAACGAGTTGAAAAATCGAGCTCAGGGGCACTGCAATTCACAAACCTGCAGAGTTATAAATGATAACTCTCGTCCACAAATATATTGAGGGAAGGCAACGAGGAGGATTTGAAAGCAAGGCAGAATTGCAGGAAACAGATTTCAGGAGGTAGAGTCGAATCGCCTTTAAAGCACAGGAAAGGCGGCAAAACCTCGACCATGATGCCCTTGGCCAAAAAGGGCGTATGCGTTTTTTCCTGAATATAGTCAGGAAAAAACGCATACGCCCTTTTTGGCCAACCAAGCAACCTGGAAAGGCAAATCAGCGCTACAAAGAAGTCTCGCTTCCCATCGGTCAAAAGGGCCATGCTGAATAAAGTGTCAAAACCAGAAATGCAGGACAGGCCATGGAGAAACGGGAGCCTTGCTACGCTGATGGGCGGGATGTAAATTGCCAACAGCCACTCTGGAGAAGTGTACGGTGTGTCCTGAAACCTCTAAAAAACTCAGCTTAGAGAGCATAGGGCACTTCCACTCATGGGCGTATAAATTGGGAAAACTAAAAATCAGCAAGACACAGGCACCCCAAAGTTTAGGGCTGCTCTGTTGACAAGAACCTCCACTTCGTTACACCTTAAATATCCCAGGAAAGAGAAAAATGGATAAGGAAGTTGTGGTCCTTATGTACAATGGCATATCACTCAGCCATGAAATTAACGTCATAAGGCTAGTAGCAGCATGATGAGAGGATTTAGGTACGATGATTCTAAGTGAAATAAGTCACACAGAAAAAGACACTTATCATAAGATATCACTTAGAGAGGGAATGTAAAAACCGCTACACTTGAACTGAATTACAAAACAGAACAGCGTCACACGTTTACAAAACACACTATGGCTGCTTAACGGGAAAGGTGAGGTCAGGTGAGGTAGAAAACAAGGGTTTCAAATTAGCTCAGATACCGTTCCATAAACCCAATATGTAATAGACAAGACCTACTCCTTGCTCAGTGAACTGGACTCGACACCCCCTATTCACCGCCCAAGAATATACCTGACTAGGAAGAATCTTCAAAGCTATGTATTGATATCTCTCTGTAAATGAGTCAAGTGGGTGTAAAGCAGCATAAACAGAGCAGTGAAAAGCAGCTAAACCCCATTATAAAAATCAATTACTTTTAAAATCCCGTGAAACAAAGACAGTGAAAGAGAGAGAAATTCTTACAAAATTCGTTCAGGGGCTGTGATGCCACCTGGATTGACCATATCTAGACCCACAGCTGATTGAGACATAAGGGTGGACACTCTTGGGGCTGAGAGGTTTGGTGAGGTTGGGTGAGCAAACGCACACCCTTTAAAGTAATACTGCATGGTACCCATCCCATGGGTCCCAAATCTCCAGGTTCAAGGGCATCTTCCTACATCGAAAACATGCATGAGAAACCCAGAAGATGGTACACCGTGTGATCGGGAAAGGTTTCTAAAACGCACCTCATTTCTCATCTCCTTGTGCTCGGGTTCGCCATTCCAGCCACGTTAGTAGCAATCTCCCTCCGTGGAGAATCAGCACCTTTAACCTCCTGTTCCGTACAGGTTGCAATTTGTCCTGAGGATGAACGGGAAGAGGGGGAACCAATGAGAGACTAGCTCTAGGTGTTGGGACAGGCACAGGTCACTCTATTTTCCCATCAGGAAGAAGAATTAACCACAGGCTCAGCCTGCCGCCCGGAACCAGAATAGGGCCTGAAGCAATCCTGCGCTTTTGCGGCCAGCTCCGAAGAAAGCGAGTTGAAAAATGGAGCTCAGGGGCACAGCAATTCACAAACCTGCAGAGTTAGAAATGATAACTCTCGTCCACAAATATATTGAGGGAAGGCAACGAAGAGGATTTGAAAGCAAGGCAGAATTGCAGGAAACAGATTTCAGGAGGTAGATTCGAATCGCCTTTAAAGCACAGGAAAGGCGGCAAAACCTCGACCATGATGCCCTTGGCCAAAAGGGGCGTATGCGTTTTTTCCTGAATATATTCAGGAAAAAACGCATACGCCCCTTTTGGCCAACCAAGCAACCTGGAAAGGCAAATCAGCGCTACAAAGAAGTCTCGCTTCCCATCGGTCAAAAGGGCCATGCTGAATAAAGTGTCAAAACCAGAAATGCAGGACAGGCCATGGAGAAACGGGAGCCTTGCTACGCTGATGGGCGGGATGTAAATTGCCAACAGCCACTCTGGAGAAGTGTACGGTGTGTCCTGAAACCTCTAAAAAACTCAGCTTAGAGAGCATAGGGCACTTCCACTCATGGGTGTATAAATTGGGAAAAGTAAAAATCAGCAAGACACAGGCACCCCAAAGTTTAGGGCTGCTCTGTTGACAAGAACCTCCACTTCGTTACACCTTAAATATGCCAGGAAAGAAAAAAATGGATAAAGAAGTTGTGGTCCTTATGTACAATGGAATATCACTCAGCCAGGAAATCAACGTCATAAGGCTAGTAGCAGCATGATGAGTGGATTTAGGTACGACGATTCTAAGTGAAATAAGTCAACCAGAAAACGACACTTATCATAAGATATCACTTATAGAGGGAATGTAAAAACCGCTACACTTGAACTGAATTACAAAACAGAACAGCGTCACACGTTTACAAAACACACTATGGCTGCTTAACGGGAAAGGTGAGGTCGGGTGAGGCAGAAAACAAGGGTTTCAAATTAGCTCAGATACCGTTCAATAAACCCAATATGTAATAGACAAGACCTACTCCTTGCTCAGTGAACTGGATGCAAAAAACCCCTATTCACCGCCCAAGAATATATCTGACTAGGAAGAATCTTCAAAGCTATGTATTGATATCTCTCTGTAAGTGAGTCAAGTGGGTGTAAAGCAGCATAAAAACAGCAGTGAAAAGCAGCTAAACCCCATTATAAAAATCAATTACTTTTAAAAACCCATGAAACAAAGACAGTGAAAGAGAGAGAAATTCTTACAATATTCGTTCAGGGGCTGTGATGCCACCTGGATTGACCATCTCTAGACCCACAGCTGATTGAGACATAAGGGTGGACACTCTTGTGGCTGAGAGGTTTGGTCAGGTTGGTTGAGGAAACGCAGGCCCTTTAAAGTAATACTGCGTGGTACCCATCCCATGGGTCCCAAATCTCCAAGTTCAAGGGCATCTTCCTATAACAAAAACATGCATGAGAAACCCAGAAGATGGTACACCGTGTGATCGGGAAAGGTTTCGAAAACGCACCTCATTTCTCATCTCCTTGTGCTCGGGTTGGCCATTACAGCCGCTCTACTAGCAATCTCCCTCCTTCGAGAATCAGCACCTTCAACCTCCTGTTCCGTACAGGTTGCAAATTGTCCTGAGGATGAACGGGAAGAGGGGGAACCAGTGAGAGACTAGCTCTAGGTGTTGGGACAGGCACAGGTCACTCTATTTTCCTATCAGGAAGAAGAATTAACCACAGGCTCAGCCTGCCGCCCGGAAGCAGAACAGGGCCTGAAGCAATCCTGTGCTTTTGCGGCCAGCTCCCAAAAAAACGAGTTGAAAAATCGAGCTCAGGGGCACTGCAATTCACAAACCTGCAGAGTTATAAATGATAACTCTCGTCCACAAATATATTGAGGGAAGGCAACGAGGAGGATTTGAAAGCAAGGCAGAATTGCAGGAAACAGATTTCAGGAGGTAGAGTCGAATCGCCTTTAAAGCACAGGAAAGGCGGCAAAACCTCGACCATGATGCCCTTGGCCAAAAAGGGCGTATGCGTTTTTTCCTGAATATATTCAGGAAAAAACGCATACGCCCTTTTTGGCCAACCAAGCAACCTGGAAAGGCAAATCAGCGCTACAAAGAAGTCTCGCTTCCCATCGGTCAAAAGGGCCATGCTGAATAAAGTGTCAAAACCAGAAATGCAGGACAGGCCATGGAGAAACGGGAGCCTTGCTACGCTGATGGGCGGGATGTAAATTGCCAACAGCCACTCTGGAGAAGTGTACGGTGTGTCCTGAAACCTCTAAAAAACTCAGCTTAGAGAGCATAGGGCACTTCCACTCATGGGCGTATAAATTGGGAAAACTAAAAATCAGCAAGACACAGGCACCCCAAAGTTTAGGGCTGCTCTGTTGACAAGAACCTCCACTTCGTTACACCTTAAATATCCCAGGAAAGAGAAAAATGGATAAGGAAGTTGTGGTCCTTATGTACAATGGCATATCACTCAGCCATGAAATTAACGTCATAAGGCTAGTAGCAGCATGATGAGAGGATTTAGGTACGATGATTCTAAGTGAAATAAGTCACACAGAAAAAGACACTTATCATAGGATATCACTTAGAGAGGGAATGTAAAAACCGCTACACTTGAACTGAATTACAAAACAGAACAGCGTCACACGTTTACAAAACACACTATGGCTGCTTAACGGGAAAGGTGAGGTCAGGTGAGGTAGAAAACAAGGGTTTCAAATTAGCTCAGATACCGTTCCATAAACCCAATATGTAATAGACAAGACCTACTCCTTGCTCAGTGAACTGGACTCGACACCCCCTATTCACCGCCCAAGAATATACCTGACTAGGAAGAATCTTCAAAGCTATGTATTGATATCTCTCTGTAAATGAGTCAAGTGGGTGTAAAGCAGCATAAACAGAGCAGTGAAAAGCAGCTAAACCCCATTATAAAAATCAATTACTTTTAAAATCCCGTGAAACAAAGACAGTGAAAGAGAGAGAAATTCTTACAAAATTCGTTCAGGGGCTGTGATGCCACCTGGATTGACCATATCTAGACCCACAGCTGATTGAGACATAAGGGTGGACACTCTTGGGGCTGAGAGGTTTGGTGAGGTTGGGTGAGCAAACGCAGACCCTTTAAAGTAATACTGCATGGTACCCATCCCATGGGTCCCAAATCTCCAGGTTCAAGGGCATCTTCCTACATCGAAAACATGCATGAGAAACCCAGAAGATGGTACACCGTGTGATCGGGAAAGGTTTCTAAAACGCACCTCATTTCTCATCTCCTTGTGCTCGGGTTCGCCATTCCAGCCGCGTTAGTAGCAATCTCCCTCCGTGGAGAATCAGCACCTTTAACCTCCTGTTCCGTACAGGTTGCAATTTGTCCTGAGGATGAACGGGAAGAGGGGGAACCAATGAGAGACTAGCTCTAGGTGTTGGGACAGGCACAGGTCACTCTATTTTCCCATCAGGAAGAAGAATTAACCACAGGCTCAGCCTGCCGCCCGGAACCAGAATAGGGCCTGAAGCAATCCTGCGCTTTTGCGGCCAGCTCCGAAGAAAGCGAGTTGAAAAATGGAGCTCAGGGGCACTGCAATTCACAAACCTGCAGAGTTAGAAATGATAACTCTCGTCCACAAATATATTGAGGGAAGGCAACGAAGAGGATTTGAAAGCAAGGCAGAATTGCAGGAAACAGATTTCAGGAGGTAGATTCGAATCGCCTTTAAAGCACAGGAAAGGCGGCAAAACCTCGACCATGATGCCCTTGGCCAAAAGGGGCGTATGCGTTTTTTCCTGAATATATTCAGGAAAAAACGCATACGCCCCTTTTGGCCAACCAAGCAACCTGGAAAGGCAAATCAGCGATACAAAGAAGTCTCGCTTCCCATCGGTCAAAAGGGCCATGCTGAATAAAGTGTCAAAACCAGAAATGCAGGACAGGCCATGGAGAAACGGGAGCCTTGCTACGCTGATGGGCGGGATGTAAATTGCCAACAGCCACTCTGGAGAAGTGTACGGTGTGTCCTGAAACCTCTAAAAAACTCAGCTTAGAGAGCATAGGGCACTTCCACTCATGGGTGTATAAATTGGGAAAAGTAAAAATCAGCAAGACACAGGCACCCCAAAGTTTAGGGCTGCTCTGTTGACAAGAACCTCCACTTCGTTACACCTTAAATATGCCAGGAAAGAAAAAAATGGATAAAGAAGTTGTGGTCCTTATGTACAATGGAATATCACTCAGCCAGGAAATCAACGTCATAAGGCTAGTAGCAGCATGATGAGTGGATTTAGGTACGACGATTCTAAGTGAAATAAGTCAACCAGAAAACGACACTTATCATAAGATATCACTTATAGAGGGAATGTAAAAACCGCTACACTTGAACTGAATTACAAAACAGAACAGAGACACACGTTTACAAAACACACTATGGCTGCTTAACGGGAAAGGTGAGGTCGGGTGAGGCAGAAAACAAGGGTTTCAAATTAGCTCAGATACCGTTCAATAAACCCAATATGTAATAGACAAGACCTACTCCTTGCTCAGTGAACTGGATGCAAAAAACCCCTATTCACCGCCCAAGAATATATCTGACTAGGAAGAATCTTCAAAGCTATGTATTGATATCTCTCTGTAAGTGAGTCAAGTGGGTGTAAAGCAGCATAAAAACAGCAGTGAAAAGCAGCTAAACCCCATTATAAAAATCAATTACTTTTAAAAACCCGTGAAACAAAGACAGTGAAAGAGAGAGAAATTCTTACAATATTCGTTCAGGGGCTGTGATGCCACCTGGATTGACCATCTCTAGACCCACAGCTGATTGAGACATAAGGGTGGACACTCTTGGGGCTGAGAGGTTTGGTCAGGTTGGTTGAGGAAACGCAGGCCCTTTAAAGTAATACTGCGTGGTACCCATCCCATGGGTCCCAAATCTCCAAGTTCAAGGGCATCTTCCTATAACAAAAACATGCATGAGAAACCCAGAAGATGGTACACCGTGTGATCGGGAAAGGTTTCGAAAACGCACCTCATTTCTCATCTCCTTGTGCTCGGGTTGGCCATTACAGCCGCTTTACTAGCAATCTCCCTCCTTCGAGAATCAGCACCTTCAACCTCCTGTTCCGTACAGGTTGCAAATTGTCCTGAGGATGAACGGGAAGAGGGGGAACCAGTGAGAGACTAGCTCTAGGTGTTGGGACAGGCACAGGTCACTCTATTTTCCCATCAGGAAGAAGAATTAACCACAGGCTCAGCCTGCCGCCCGGAAGCAGAACAGGGCCTGAAGCAATCCTGCGCTTTTGCGGCCAGGTCCCAAAAAAACGAGTTGAAAAATCGAGCTCAGGGGCACTGCAATTCACAAACCTGCAGAGTTAGAAATGATAACTCTCGTCCACAAATATATTGAGGGAAGGCAACGAGGAGGATTTGAAAGCAAGGCAGAATTGCAGGAAACAGATTTCAGGAGGTAGAGTCGAATCGCCTTTAAAGCACAGGAAAAGCGGCAAAACCTCGACCATGATGCCCTTGGCCAAAAAGGGCGTATGCGTTTTTTCCTGAATATATTCAGGAAAAAACGCATACGCCCTTTTTGGCCAACCAAGCAACCTGGAAAGGCAAATCAGCGCTACAAAGAAGTCTCGCTTCCCATCGGTCAAAAGGGCCATGCTGAATAAAGTGTCAAAACCAGAAATGCAGGACAGGCCATGGAGAAACGGGAGCCTTACTACGCTGATGGGCGGGATGTAAATTGCCAACAGCCACTCTGGAGAAGTGTACGGTGTTTCCTGAAACATCTAAAGAACTCAGCATAGAGAGCATAAGGCACTTCCACTCATGGGCGTATAAATTGGGAAAACTAAAAATCAGGAAGACACAGGCACCCCGAAGTTTAGGGCTGCTCTGTTGACAAGAACCTCCACTTCGTTACACCTTAAATATCCCAGGAAAGAGAAAAATGGATAAGGAAGTTGTGGTCCTTATGTACAATGGCATATCACTCAGCCATGAAATCAACGTCATAAGGCTAGTAGCAGCATGATGAGTGGATTTAGGTACGACGATTCTAAGTGAAATAAGTCAACCAGAAAACAACACTTATCATAAGATATGACTTATAGAGGGAATGTAAAAACCGCTACACTTGAACTGAATTACAAAACAGAACAGAGACACACGTTTACAAAACACACTATGGCTGCTTAACGGGAAAGGTGAGGTCGGGTGAGGTAGAAAACAAGGGTTTTAAATTAGCTCAGATACCGTTCCATAAACCCAATATGTAATAGACAAGACCTACTCCTTGCTCAGTGAACTGGACTCGACACCCCCTATTCACCGCCCAAGAATATATCTGACTAGGAACAATCTTGAAAGCTATGTATTGATATCCCTCTGTAAATGAGTCAAGTGGGTGTAAAGCAGCATAAACACAGCAGTGAAAAGCAGCTAAACCCCATTATAAAAATCAATTACTTTTAAAATCCCGTGAAACAAAGACAGTGAAAGAGAGAGAAATTCTTACAAAATTCGTTCAGGGGCTGTGATGCCACCTGGATTGACCATCTCTAGACCCACAGCTGATTGAGACATAAGGGTGGACACTCTTGGGGCTGAGAGGTTTGGTGAGGTTGGGTGAGCAAACGCACACCCTTTAAAGTAATACTGCGTGGTACCCATCCCATGGGTCCCAAATCTCCAGGTTCAAGGGCATCTTCCTACATCGAAAACATGCATGAGAAACCCAGAAGATGGTACACCGTGTGATCGGGAAAGGTTTCTAAAACGCACCTCATTTCTCATCTCCTTGTGCTCGGGTTCGCCATTCCAGCCGCGTTAGTAGCAATCTCCCTCCGTGGAGAATCAGCACCTTTAACCTCCTGTTCCGTACAGGTTGCAATTTGTCCTGAGGATGAACGGGAAGTGGGGGAACCAATGAGAGACTAGCTCTAGGTGTTGGGACAGGCACAGGTCACTCTATTTTCCCATCAGGAAGAAGAATTAACCACAGGCTCAGCCTGCCGCCCGGAACCAGAATAGGGCCTGAAGCAATCCTGCGCTTTTGCGGCCAGCTCCGAAGAAAGCGAGTTGAAAAATGGAGCTCAGGGGCACTGCAATTCACAAACCTGCAGAGTTAGAAATGATAACTCTCGTCCACAAATATATTGAGGGAAGGCAACGAAGAGGATTTGAAAGCAAGGCAGAATTGCAGGAAACAGATTTCAGGAGGTAGATTCGAATCGCCTTTAAAGCACAGGAAAGGCGGCAAAACCTCGACCATGATGCCCTTGGCCAAAAAGGGCGTATGCGTTTTTTCCTGAATATATTCAGGAAAAAACGCATACGCCCTTTTTGGCCAACCAAGCAACCTGGAAAGGCAAATCAGCGCTACAAAGAAGTCTCGCTTCCCATCGGTCAAAAGGGCCATGCTGAATAAAGTGTCAAAACCAGAAATGCAGGACAGGCCATGGAGAAACGGGAGCCTTGCTACGCTGATGGGCGGGATGTAAATTGCCAACAGCCACTCTGGAGAAGTGTACGGTGTGTCCTGAAACCTCTAAAAAACTCAGCTTAGAGAGCATAGGGCACTTCCACTCATGGGTGTATAAATTGGGAAAAGTAAAAATCAGCAAGACACAGGCACCCCAAAGTTTAGGGCTGCTCTGTTGACAAGAACCTCCACTTCGTTACACCTTAAATATCCCAGGAAAGAAAAAAATGGATAAAGAAGTTGTGGTCCTTATGTACAATGGAATATCACTCAGCCAGGAAATCAACGTCATAAGGCTAGTAGCAGCATGATGAGTGGATTTAGGTACGACGATTCTAAGTGAAATAAGTCAACCAGAAAACGACACTTATCATAAGATATCACTTATAGAGGGAATGTAAAAACCGCTACACTTGAACTGAATTACAAAACAGAACAGAGACACACGTTTACAAAACACACTATGGCTGCTTAACGGGAAAGGTGAGGTCGGGTGAGGCAGAAAACAAGGGTTTCAAATTAGCTCAGATACCATTCAATAAACCCAATATGTAATAGACAAGACCTACTCCTTGCTCAGTGAACTGGACGCAAAAACCCCCTATTCACCGCCCAAGAATATATCTGACTAGGAAGAATCTTCAAAGCTATGTATTGATATCTCTCTGTAAGTGAGTCAAGTGGGTGTAAAGCAGCATAAAAACAGCAGTGAAAAGCAGCTAAACCCCATTATAAAAATCAATTACTTTTAAAAACCCGTGAAACAAAGACAGTGAAAGAGAGAGAAATTCTTACAATATTCGTTCAGGGGCTGTGATGCCACCTGGATTGACCATCTCTAGACCCACAGCTGATTGAGACATAAGGGTGGACACTCTTGGGGCTGAGAGGTTTGGTCAGGTTGGTTGAGGAAACGCAGGCCCTTTAAAGTAATACTGCGTGGTACCCATCCCATGGGTCCCAAATCTCCAAGTTCAAGGGCATCTTCCTATAACAAAAACATGCATGAGAAACCCAGAAGATGGTACACCGTGTGATCGGGAAAGGTTTCGAAAACGCACCTCATTTCTCATCTCCTTGTGCTCGGGTTGGCCATTACAGCCGCTTTACTAGCAATCTCCCTCCTTCGAGAATCAGCACCTTCAACCTCCTGTTCCGTACAGGTTGCAAATTGTCCTGAGGATGAACGGGAAGAGGGGGAACCAGTGAGAGACTAGCTCTAGGTGTTGGGACAGGCACAGGTCACTCTATTTTCCCATCAGGAAGAAGAATTAACCACAGGCTCAGCCTGCCGCCCGGAAGCAGAACAGGGCCTGAAGCAATCCTGCGCTTTTGCGGCCAGCTCCCAAAAAAACGAGTTGAAAAATCGAGCTCAGGGGCACTGCAATTCACAAACCTGCAGAGTTAGAAATGATAACTCTCGTCCACAAATATATTGAGGGAAGGCAACGAGGAGGATTTGAAAGCAAGGCAGAATTGCAGGAAACAGATTTCAGGAGGTAGAGTCGAATCGCCTTTAAAGCACAGGAAAAGCGGCAAAACCTCGACCATGATGCCCTTGGCCAAAAAGGGCGTATGCGTTTTTTCCTGAATATATTCAGGAAAAAACGCATACGCCCTTTTTGGCCAACCAAGCAACCTGGAAAGGCAAATCAGCGCTACAAAGAAGTCTCGCTTCCCATCGGTCAAAAGGGCCATGCTGAATAAAGTGTCAAAACCAGAAATGCAGGACAGGCCATGGAGAAACGGGAGCCTTACTACGCTGATGGGCGGGATGTAAATTGCCAACAGCCACTCTGGAGAAGTGTACGGTGTTTCCTGAAACATCTAAAGAACTCAGCATAGAGAGAATAAGGCACTTCCACTCATGGGCGTATAAATTGGGAAAACTAAAAATCAGCAAGACACAGGCACCCCAAAGTTTAGGGCTGCTCTGTTGACAAGAACCTCCACTTCGTTACACCTTAAATATCCCAGGAAAGAGAAAAATGGAAAAGGAAGTTGTGGTCCTTAGGTACAATGGCATATCACTCAGCCATGAAATTAACGTCATAAGGCTAGTAGCAGCATGATGAGAGGATTTAGGTACGATGATTCTAAGTGAAATAAGTCACACAGAAAAAGACACTTATCATAAGATATCACTTAGAGAGGGAATGTAAAAACCGCTACACTTGAACTGAATTACAAAACAGAACAGCGTCACACGTTTAGAAGACACACTATGGCTGCTTAACGGGAAAGGTGAGGTGGGGTGATGCATAAAACAAGGGTTTCAAATGAGCTCAGATACCGTTCCATAAACCCAATATGTAATAGACAAGACCTACTCCTTGCTCAGTGAACTGGACTCGACACCCCCTATTCACCGCCCAAGAATATACCTGACTAGGAAGAATCTTCAAAGCTATGTATTGATATCTCTCTGTAAATGAGTCAAGTGGGTGTAAAGCAGCATAAACAGAGCAGTGAAAAGCAGCTAAACCCCATTATAAAAATCAATTACTTTTAAAATCCCGTGAAACAAAGACAGTGAAAGAGAGAGAAATTCTTACAAAATTCGTTCAGGGGCTGTGATGCCACCTGGATTGACCATATCTAGACCCACAGCTGATTGAGACATAAGGGTGGACACTCTTGGGGCTGAGAGGTTTGGTGAGGTTGGGTGAGCAAACGCAGACCCTTTAAAGTAATACTGCATGGTACCCATCCCATGGGTCCCAAATCTCCAGGTTCAAGGGCATCTTCCTACATCGAAAACATGCATGAGAAACCCAGAAGATGGTACACCGTGTGATCGGGAAAGGTTTCTAAAACGCACCTCATTTCTCATCTCCTTGTGCTCGGGTTGGCCATTCCAGCCGCGTTAGTAGCAATCTCCCTCCGTGGAGAATCAGCACCTTCAACCTCCTGTTCCGTACAGGTTGCAAATTGTCCTGAGGATGAACGGGAAGAGGGGGAACCAGTGAGAGACTAGCTCTAGGTGTTGGGACAGGCACAGGTCACTCTATTTTCCCATCAGGAAGAAGAATTAACCACAGGCTCAGCCTGCCGCCCGGAACCAGAATAGGGCCTGAAGCAATCCTGCGCTTTTGCGGCCAGCTCCGAAGAAAGCGAGTTGAAAAATGGAGCTCAGGGGCACAGCAATTCACAAACCTGCAGAGTTAGAAATGATAACTCTCGTCCACAAATATATTGAGGGAAGGCAACGAAGAGGATTTGAAAGCAAGGCAGAATTGCAGGAAACAGATTTCAGGAGGTAGATTCGAATCGCCTTTAAAGCACAGGAAAGGCGGCAAAACCTCGACCATGATGCCCTTGGCCAAAAAGGGCGTATGCGTTTTTTCCTGAATATATTCAGGAAAAAACGCATACGCCCTTTTTGGCCAACCAAGCAACCTGGAAAGGCAAATCAGCGCTACAAAGAAGTCTCGCTTCCCATCGGTCAAAAGGGCCATGCTGAATAAAGTGTCAAAACCAGAAATGCAGGACAGGCCATGGAGAAACGGGAGCCTTGCTACGCTGATGGGCGGGATGTAAATTGCCAACAGCCACTCTGGAGAAGTGTACGGTGTGTCCTGAAACCTCTAAAAAACTCAGCTTAGAGAGCATAGGGCACTTCCACTCATGGGTGTATAAATTGGGAAAAGTAAAAATCAGCAAGACACAGGCACCCCAAAGTTTAGGGCTGCTCTGTTGACAAGAACCTCCACTTCGTTACACCTTAAATATGCCAGGAAAGAAAAAAATGGATAAAGAAGTTGTGGTCCTTATGTACAATGGAATATCACTCAGCCAGGAAATCAACGTCATAAGGCTAGTAGCAGCATGATGAGTGGATTTAGGTACGACGATTCTAAGTGAAATAAGTCAACCAGAAAACGACACTTATCATAAGATATCACTTATAGAGGGAATGTAAAAACCGCTACACTTGAACTGAATTACAAAACAGAACAGAGACACACGTTTACAAAACACACTATGGCTGCTTAACGGGAAAGGTGAGGTCGGGTGAGGCAGAAAACAAGGGTTTCAAATTAGCTCAGATACCGTTCAATAAGCCCAATATGTAATAGACAAGACCTACTCCTTGCTCAGTGAACTGGACGCAAAAACCCCTATTCACCGCCCAAGAATATATCTGACTAGGAAGAATCTTCAAAGCTATGTATTGATATCTCTCTGTAAGTGAGTCAAGTGGGTGTAAAGCAGCATAAAAACAGCAGTGAAAAGCAGCTAAACCCCATTATAAAAATCAATTACTTTTAAAAACCCGTGAAACAAAGACAGTGAAAGAGAGAGAAATTCTTACAATATTCGTTCAGGGGCTGTGATGCCACCTGGATTGACCATCTCTAGACCCACAGCTGATTGAGACATAAGGGTGGACACTCTTGGGGCTGAGAGGTTTGGTCAGGTTGGTTGAGGAAACGCAGGCCCTTTAAAGTAATACTGCGTGGTACCCATCCCATGGGTCCCAAATCTCCAAGTTCAAGGGCATCTTCCTATAACAAAAACATGCATGAGAAACCCAGAAGATGGTACACCGTGTGATCGGGAAAGGTTTCGAAAACGCACCTCATTTCTCATCTCCTTGTGCTCGGGTTGGCCATTACAGCCGCTTTACTAGCAATCTCCCTCCTTCGAGAATCAGCACCTTCAACCTCCTGTTCCGTACAGGTTGCAAATTGTCCTGAGGATGAACGGGAAGAGGGGGAACCAGTGAGAGACTAGCTCTAGGTGTTGGGACAGGCACAGGTCACTCTATTTTCCCATCAGGAAGAAGAATTAACCACAGGCTCAGCCTGCCGCCCGGAAGCAGAACAGGGCCTGAAGCAATCCTGTGCTTTTGCGGCCAGCTCCCAAAAAAACGAGTTGAAAAATCGAGCTCAGGGGCACTGCAATTCACAAACCTGCAGAGTTATAAATGATAACTCTCGTCCACAAATATATTGAGGGAAGGCAACGAGGAGGATTTGAAAGCAAGGCAGAATTGCAGGAAACAGATTTCAGGAGGTAGAGTCGAATCGCCTTTAAAGCACAGGAAAAGCGGCAAAACCTCGACCATGATGCCCTTGGCCAAAAAGGGCGTATGCGTTTTTTCCTGAATATATTCAGGAAAAAACGCATACGCCCTTTTTGGCCAACCAAGCAACCTGGAAAGGCAAACCAGCGCTACAAAGAAGTCTCGCTTCCCATCGGTCAAAAGGGCCATGCTGAATAAAGTGTCAAAACCAGAAATGCAGGACAGGCCATGGAGAAACGGGAGCCTTACTACGCTGATGGGCGGGATGTAAATTGCCAACAGCCACTCTGGAGAAGTGTACGGTGTTTCCTGAAACATCTAAAGAACTCAGCATAGAGAGCATAAGGCACTTCCACTCATGGGCGTATAAATTGGGAAAACTAAAAATCAGCAAGACACAGGCACCCCAAAGTTTAGGGCTGCTCTGTTGACAAGAACCTCCACTTCGTTACACCTTAAATATCCCAGGAAAGAGAAAAATGGATAAGGAAGTTGTGGTCCTTATGTACAATGGCATATCACTCAGCCATGAAATTAACGTCATAAGGCTAGTAGCAGCATGATGAGAGGATTTAGGTACGATGATTCTAAGTGAAATAAGTCACACAGAAAAAGACACTTATCATAAGATATCACTTAGAGAGGGAATGTAAAAACCGCTACACTTGAACTGAATTACAAAACAGAACAGCGTCACACGTTTACAAAACACACTATGGCTGCTTAACGGGAATGGTGAGGTCAGGTGAGGTAGAAAACAAGGGTTTCAAATTAGCTCAGATACCGTTCCATAAACCCAATATGTAATAGACAAGACCTACTCCTTGCTCAGTGAACTGGACTCGACACCCCCTATTCACCGCCCAAGAATATACCTGACTAGGAAGAATCTTCAAACTATGTATTGATATCTCTCTGTAAATGAGTCAAGTGGGTGTAAAGCAGCATAAACAGAGCAGTGAAAAGCAGCTAAACCCCATTATAAAAATCAATTACTTTTAAAATCCCGTGAAACAAAGACAGTGAAAGAGAGAGAAATTCTTACAAAATTCGTTCAGGGGCTGTGATGCCACCTGGATTGACCATATCTAGACCCACAGCTGATTGAGACATAAGGGTGGACACTCTTGGGGCTGAGAGGTTTGGTGAGGTTGGGTGAGCAAACGCAGACCCTTTAAAGTAATACTGCATGGTACCCATCCCATGGGTCCCAAATCTCCAGGTTCAAGGGCATCTTCCTACATCGAAAACATGCATGAGAAACCCAGAAGATGGTACACCGTGTGATCGGGAAAGGTTTCTAAAACGCACCTCATTTCTCATCTCCTTGTGCTCGGGTTGGCCATTCCAGCCGCGTTAGTAGCAATCTCCCTCCGTGGAGAATCAGCACCTTCAACCTCCTGTTCCGTACAGGTTGCAAATTGTCCTGAGGATGAACGGGAAGAGGGGGAACCAGTGAGAGACTAGCTCTAGGTGTTGGGACAGGCACAGGTCACTCTATTTTCCCATCAGGAAGAAGAATTAACCACAGGCTCAGCCTGCCGCCCGGAACCAGAATAGGGCCTGAAGCAATCCTGCGCTTTTGCGGCCAGCTCCGAAGAAAGCGAGTTGAAAAATGGAGCTCAGGGGCACAGCAATTCACAAACCTGCAGAGTTAGAAATGATAACTCTCGTCCACAAATATATTGAGGGAAGGCAACGAAGAGGATTTGAAAGCAAGGCAGAATTGCAGGAAACAGATTTCAGGAGGTAGATTCGAATCGCCTTTAAAGCACAGGAAAGGCGGCAAAACCTCGACCATGATGCCCTTGGCCAAAAAGGGCGTATGCGTTTTTTCCTGAATATATTCAGGAAAAAACGCATACGCCCTTTTTGGCCAACCAAGCAACCTGGAAAGGCAAATCAGCGCTACAAAGAAGTCTCGCTTCCCATCGGTCAAAAGGGCCATGCTGAATAAAGTGTCAAAACCAGAAATGCAGGACAGGCCATGGAGAAACGGGAGCCTTGCTACGCTGATGGGCGGGATGTAAATTGCCAACAGCCACTCTGGAGAAGTGTACGGTGTGTCCTGAAACCTCTAAAAAACTCAGCTTAGAGAGCATAGGGCACTTCCACTCATGGGTGTATAAATTGGGAAAAGTAAAAATCAGCAAGACACAGGCACCCCAAAGTTTAGGGCTGCTCTGTTGACAAGAACCTCCACTTCGTTACACCTTAAATATCCCAGGAAAGAAAAAAATGGATAAAGAAGTTGTGGTCCTTATGTACAATGGAATATCACTCAGCCAGGAAATCAACGTCATAAGGCTAGTAGCAGCATGATGAGTGGATTTAGGTACGACGATTCTAAGTGAAATAAGTCAACCAGAAAACGACACTTATCATAAGATATCACTTATAGAGGGAATGTAAAAACCGCTACACTTGAACTGAATTACAAAACAGAACAGAGACACACGTTTACAAAACACACTATGGCTGCTTAACGGGAAAGGTGAGGTCGGGTGAGGCAGAAAACAAGGGTTTCAAATTAGCTCAGATACCATTCAATAAACCCAATATGTAATAGACAAGACCTACTCCTTGCTCAGTGAACTGGACGCAAAAACCCCCTATTCACCGCCCAAGAATATATCTGACTAGGAAGAATCTTCAAAGCTATGTATTGATATCTCTCTGTAAGTGAGTCAAGTGGGTGTAAAGCAGCATAAAAACAGCAGTGAAAAGCAGCTAAACCCCATTATAAAAATCAATTACTTTTAAAAACCCGTGAAACAAAGACAGTGAAAGAGAGAGAAATTCTTACAATATTCGTTCAGGGGCTGTGATGCCACCTGGATTGACCATCTCTAGACCCACAGCTGATTGAGACATAAGGGTGGACACTCTTGGGGCTGAGAGGTTTGGTCAGGTTGGTTGAGGAAACGCAGGCCCTTTAAAGTAATACTGCGTGGTACCCATCCCATGGGTCCCAAATCTCCAAGTTCAAGGGCATCTTCCTATAACAAAAACATGCATGAGAAACCCAGAAGATGGTACACCGTGTGATCGGGAAAGGTTTCGAAAACGCACCTCATTTCTCATCTCCTTGTGCTCGGGTTGGCCATTACAGCCGCTTTACTAGCAATCTCCCTCCTTCGAGAATCAGCACCTTCAACCTCCTGTTCCGTACAGGTTGCAAATTGTCCTGAGGATGAACGGGAAGAGGGGGAACCAGTGAGAGACTAGCTCTAGGTGTTGGGACAGGCACAGGTCACTCTATTTTCCCATCAGGAAGAAGAATTAACCACAGGCTCAGCCTGCCGCCCGGAAGCAGAACAGGGCCTGAAGCAATCCTGCGCTTTTGCGGCCAGCTCCCAAAAAAACGAGTTGAAAAATCGAGCTCAGGGGCACTGCAATTCACAAACCTGCAGAGTTAGAAATGATAACTCTCGTCCACAAATATATTGAGGGAAGGCAACGAGGAGGATTTGAAAGCAAGGCAGAATTGCAGGAAACAGATTTCAGGAGGTAGAGTCGAATCGCCTTTAAAGCACAGGAAAAGCGGCAAAACCTCGACCATGATGCCCTTGGCCAAAAAGGGCGTATGCGTTTTTTCCTGAATATATTCAGGAAAAAACGCATACGCCCTTTTTGGCCAACCAAGCAACCTGGAAAGGCAAATCAGCGCTACAAAGAAGTCTCGCTTCCCATCGGTCAAAAGGGCCATGCTGAATAAAGTGTCAAAACCAGAAATGCAGGACAGGCCATGGAGAAACGGGAGCCTTACTACGCTGATGGGCGGGATGTAAATTGCCAACAGCCACTCTGGAGAAGTGTACGGTGTTTCCTGAAACATCTAAAGAACTCAGCATAGAGAGAATAAGGCACTTCCACTCATGGGCGTATAAATTGGGAAAACTAAAAATCAGCAAGACACAGGCACCCCAAAGTTTAGGGCTGCTCTGTTGACAAGAACCTCCACTTCGTTACACCTTAAATATCCCAGGAAAGAGAAAAATGGAAAAGGAAGTTGTGGTCCTTATGTACAATGGCATATCACTCAGCCATGAAATTAACGTCATAAGGCTAGTAGCAGCATGATGAGAGGATTTAGGTACGATGATTCTAAGTGAAATAAGTCACACAGAAAAAGACACTTATCATAAGATATCACTTAGAGAGGGAATGTAAAAACCGCTACACTTGAACTGAATTACAAAACAGAACAGCGTCACACGTTTAGAAGACACACTATGGCTGCTTAACGGGAAAGGTGAGGTGGGGTGATGCATAAAACAAGGGTTTCAAATGAGCTCAGATACCGTTCCATAAACCCAATATGTAATAGACAAGACCTACTCCTTGCTCAGTGAACTGGACTCGACACCCCCTATTCACCGCCCAAGAATATACCTGACTAGGAAGAATCTTCAAAGCTATGTATTGATATCTCTCTGTAAATGAGTCAAGTGGGTGTAAAGCAGCATAAACAGAGCAGTGAAAAGCAGCTAAACCCCATTATAAAAATCAATTACTTTTAAAATCCCGTGAAACAAAGACAGTGAAAGAGAGAGAAATTCTTACAAAATTCGTTCAGGGGCTGTGATGCCACCTGGATTGACCATATCTAGACCCACAGCTGATTGAGACATAAGGGTGGACACTCTTGGGGCTGAGAGGTTTGGTGAGGTTGGGTGAGCAAACGCAGACCCTTTAAAGTAATACTGCATGGTACCCATCCCATGGGTCCCAAATCTCCAGGTTCAAGGGCATCTTCCTACGTCGAAAACATGCATGAGAAACCCAGAAGATGGTACACCGTGTGATCGGGAAAGGTTTCTAAAACGCACCTCATTTCTCATCTCCTTGTGCTCGGGTTCGCCATTCCAGCCACGTTAGTAGCAATCTCCCTCCGTGGAGAATCAGCACCTTTAACCTCCTGTTCCGTACAGGTTGCAATTTGTCCTGAGGATGAACGGGAAGAGGGGGAACCAATGAGAGACTAGCTCTAGGTGTTGGGACAGGCACAGGTCACTCTATTTTCCCATCAGGAAGAAGAATTAACCACAGGCTCAGCCTGCCGCCCGGAACCAGAATAGGGCCTGAAGCAATCCTGCGCTTTTGCGGCCAGCTCCGAAGAAAGCGAGTTGAAAAATGGAGCTCAGGGGCACTGCAATTCACAAACCTGCAGAGTTAGAAATGATAACTCTCGTCCACAAATATATTGAGGGAAGGCAACGAAGAGGATTTGAAAGCAAGGCAGAATTGCAGGAAACAGATTTCAGGAGGTAGATTCGAATCGCCTTTAAAGCACAGGAAAGGCGGCAAAACCTCGACCATGATGCCCTTGGCCAAAAAGGGCGTATGCGTTTTTTCCTGAATATATTCAGGAAAAAACGCATACGCCCTTTTTGGCCAACCAAGCAACCTGGAAAGGCAAATCAGCGCTACAAAGAAGTCTCGCTTCCCATCGGTCAAAAGGGCCATGCTGAATAAAGTGTCAAAACCAGAAATGCAGGACAGGCCATGGAGAAACGGGAGCCTTGCTACGCTGATGGGCGGGATGTAAATTGCCAACAGCCACTCTGGAGAAGTGTACGGTGTGTCCTGAAACCTCTAAAAAACTCAGCTTAGAGAGCATAGGGCACTTCCACTCATGGGTGTATAAATTGGGAAAAGTAAAAATCAGCAAGACACAGGCACCCCAAAGTTTAGGGCTGCTCTGTTGACAAGAACCTCCACTTCGTTACACCTTAAATATGCCAGGAAAGAAAAAAATGGATAAAGAAGTTGTGGTCCTTATGTACAATGGAATATCACTCAGCCAGGAAATCAACGTCATAAGGCTAGTAGCAGCATGATGAGTGGATTTAGGTACGACGATTCTAAGTGAAATAAGTCAACCAGAAAACGACACTTATCATAAGATATCACTTATAGAGGGAATGTAAAAACCGCTACACTTGAACTGAATTACAAAACAGAACAGCGTCACACGTTTACAAAACACACTATGGCTGCTTAACGGGAAAGGTGAGGTCGGGTGAGGCAGAAAACAAGGGTTTCAAATTAGCTCAGATACCGTTCAATAAACCCAATATGTAATAGACAAGACCTACTCCTTGCTCAGTGAACTGGATGCAAAAAACCCCTATTCACCGCCCAAGAATATATCTGACTAGGAAGAATCTTCAAAGCTATGTATTGATATCTCTCTGTAAGTGAGTCAAGTGGGTGTAAAGCAGCATAAAAACAGCAGTGAAAAGCAGCTAAACCCCATTATAAAAATCAATTACTTTTAAAAACCCGTGAAACAAAGACAGTGAAAGAGAGAGAAATTCTTACAATATTCGTTCAGGGGCTGTGATGCCACCTGGATTGACCATCTCTAGACCCACAGCTGATTGAGACATAAGGGTGGACACTCTTGGGGCTGAGAGGTTTGGTCAGGTTGGTTGAGGAAACGCAGGCCCTTTAAAGTAATACTGCGTGGTACCCATCCCATGGGTCCCAAATCTCCAAGTTCAAGGGCATCTTCCTATAACAAAAACATGCATGAGAAACCCAGAAGATGGTACACCGTGTGATCGGGAAAGGTTTCGAAAACGCACCTCATTTCTCATCTCCTTGTGCTCGGGTTGGCCATTACAGCCGCTTTACTAGCAATCTCCCTCCTTCGAGAATCAGCACCTTCAACCTCCTGTTCCGTACAGGTTGCAAATTGTCCTGAGGATGAACGGGAAGAGGGGGAACCAGTGAGAGACTAGCTCTAGGTGTTGGGACAGGCACAGGTCACTCTATTTTCCCATCAGGAAGAAGAATTAACCACAGGCTCAGCCTGCCGCCCGGAAGCAGAACAGGGCCTGAAGCAATCCTGCGCTTTTGCGGCCAGCTCCCAAAAAAACGAGTTGAAAAATCGAGCTCAGGGGCACTGCAATTCACAAACCTGCAGAGTTAGAAATGATAACTCTCGTCCACAAATATATTGAGGGAAGGCAACGAGGAGGATTTGAAAGCAAGGCAGAATTGCAGGAAACAGATTTCAGGAGGTAGAGTCGAATCGCCTTTAAAGCACAGGAAAAGCGGCAAAACCTCGACCATGATGCCCTTGGCCAAAAAGGGCGTATGCGTTTTTTCCTGAATATATTCAGGAAAAAACGCATACGCCCTTTTTGGCCAACCAAGCAACCTGGAAAGGCAAATCAGCGCTACAAAGAAGTCTCGCTTCCCATCGGTCAAAAGGGCCATGCTGAATAAAGTGTCAAAACCAGAAATGCAGGACAGGCCATGGAGAAACGGGAGCCTTACTACGCTGATGGGCGGGATGTAAATTGCCAACAGCCACTCTGGAGAAGTGTACGGTGTTTCCTGAAACATCTAAAGAACTCAGCATAGAGAGCATAAGGCACTTCCACTCATGGGCGTATAAATTGGGAAAACTAAAAATCAGCAAGACACAGGCACCCCAAAGTTTAGGGCTGCTCTGTTGACAAGAACCTCCACTTCGTTACACCTTAAATATCCCAGGAAAGAGAAAGATGGATAAGGAAGTTGTGGTCCTTATGTACAATGGCATATCACTCAGCCATGAAATCAACGTCATAAGGCTAGTAGCAGCATGATGAGTGGATTTAGGTACGACGATTCTAAGTGAAATAAGTCAACCAGAAAACAACACTTATCATAAGATATGACTTATAGAGGGAATGTAAAAACCGCTACACTTGAACTGAATTACAAAACAGAACAGAGACACACGTTTACAAAACACACTATGGCTGCTTAACGGGAAAGGTGAGGTCGGGTGAGGTAGAAAACAAGGGTTTTAAATTAGCTCAGATACCGTTCCATAAACCCAATATGTAATAGACAAGACCTACTCCTTGCTCAGTGAACTGGACTCGACACCCCCTATTCACCGCCCAAGAATATATCTGACTAGGAACAATCTTGAAAGCTATGTATTGATATCCCTCTGTAAATGAGTCAAGTGGGTGTAAAGCAGCATAAACACAGCAGTGAAAAGCAGCTAAACCCCATTATAAAAATCAATTACTTTTAAAATCCCATGAAACAAAGACAGTGAAAGGGAGAGAAATTCTTGCAAAATTCGTTCAGGGGCTGTGATGCCACCTGGATTGACCATCTCTAGACACACAGCTGATTGAGACATAAGGGTGGACACTCTTGGGGCTGAGAGGTTTGGTGAGGTTGGGTGAGCAAACACAGACCCTTTAAAGTAATACTGTGTGGTACCCATCTCATGGGTCCCAAATCTCCAGGTTCAAGGGACTCTTCCTACATCGAAAACATGCATGAGAAACCCAGAAGATGGTACACCGTGTGATCGGGAAAGGTTTCTAAAACGCACCTCATTTCTCATCTCCTTGTGCTCGGGTTCGCCATTCCAGCCGCGTTAGTAGCAATCTCCCTCCGTGGAGAATCAGCACCTTTAACCTCCTGTTCCGTACAGGTTGCAATTTGTCCTGAGGATGAACGGGAAGAGGGGGAACCAGTGAGAGACTAGCTCTAGGTGTTGGGACAGGAACAGGTCACTCTATTTTCCCATCAGGAAGAAGAATTAACCACAGGATCAGCCTGCCGCCCGGAACCAGAATAGGGCCTGAAGCAATCCTACGCTTTTGTGGCCAGCTCCCAAGAAAACGAGTTGAAAAATGGAGCTCAGGGGCACTGCAATTCACAAACCTGCAGAGTTCGAAATGATAACTCTCGTCCACAAATATATTGAGGAAAGGCAACAAAGAGGATTTGAAAGCAAGTCAGAATTGCAGGAAACAGATTTCAGGAGGTAGATTCAAATCGCCTTTAAAGCACAGGAAAAGCGGCAAAACCTCGACCATGATGCCCTTGGCCAAAAAGGGCGTCTGCGTTTTTTCCTGAATATATTCAGGAAAAAACGCAGACGCCCTTTTTGGCCAACCAAGCAACCTGGAAAGGCAAATCAGCGCTACAAAGAAGTCTCGCTTCCCATCGGTCAAAAGGGCCATGCTGAATAAAGTGTCAAAACCAGAAATGCAGGACAGGCCATGGAGAAACGGGAGCCTTGCTACGCTGATGGGCGGCATGTAAATTGCCAACAGCCACTCTGCAGAAGTGTACAGTGTGTCCTGAAACCTCTAAAAAACTCAGCTTAGAGAACATAGGGCACTTCCACTCATGGGCGTATAAATTGGGAAAACTAAAAATCAGCAAGACACAGGCACCCCAAAGTTTAGGGCTGCTCTGTTGACAAGAACCTCCACTTCGTTACACCTTAAATATCCCAGGAAAGAAAAAAATGGATAAAGAAGTTGTGGTCCTTATGTTCAATGGAATATCACTCAGCCATGAAATCAACGTCATAAGGCTAGTAGCAGCATGATGAGTGGATTTAGGTACGACGATTCTAAGTGAAATAAGTCAACCAGAAAACGACACTTATCATAAGATATCACTTATAGAGGGAATGTAAAGACCGCTACACTTGAACTGAATTACAAAACAGAACAGAGACACGCGTTTACAAAACACACTATGGCTGCTTAACGGGAAAGGTGAGGTTGGGTGAGGCAGAAAACAAGGGTTTCAAATTAGCTCAGATACCGTTCAATAAACCCAATATGTAATAGACAAGACCTACTCCTTGCTCAGTGAACTGGACTCGACACCCCCTATTCACCGCCCAAGAATATATCTGACAAGGAAGAATCTTCAAAGCTATGTATTGATATCTCTCTGTAAATGAGTCAAGTGGGTGTAAAGCAGCATAAACACAGCAGTGAAAAGCAGCTAAACCCCATTATAAAAATCAATTACTTTTAAAATCCCATGAAACAAAGACAGTGAAAGAGAGAGAAATTCTTACAAAATTCGTTCAGGGGCTGTGATGCCACCTTTGTTGACCATCTCTAGACCCACAGCTGATTGAGACATAAGGGTGGACACTCGTGGGGCTGAGAGGTTTGGTGAGGTTGGGTGAGCAAACGCAGACCCTTTAAAGTAATACTGCGTGGTACCCATCCCATGGGTCCCAAATCTCCAAGTTCAAGGGGATCTTCCTATATCAAAAACATGCATGAGAAACCCAGAAGATGGTACACCGTGCGATCGGGAAAGGTTTCTAAAACGCACCTCATTTCTCATCTCCTTGTGCTCTGGTTCGCCATTCCAGCCGAGTTACTAGCAATCTCCCTCCGTGGAGAATCAGCACCTTTAACCTCCTGTTCCGTACAGGTTGCAATTTGTCCTGAGGATGAACGGGAAGAGGGGGAACCAGTGAGAGACTAGCTCTAGGTGTTGGGACAGGCATAGGTCACTCTATTTTCCCATCAGGAAGAAGAATTAACCACAGGCTCAGCCTGCCGCCCGGAACCAGAATAGGGCCTGAAGCAATCCTGCGCTTTTGCGGCCAACTCCCAAGAAAGCGAGTTGAAAAATGGAGCTCAGGGGCACTGCAATTCACAGACCTGCAGAGTTAGAAATGATAACTCTCGTCCACAAATATATTGAGGGAAGGCAACGAAGAGGATTTGAAAGCAAGGCAGAATTGCAGAAAAAAGATTTCAGCAGGTAGATTCGAATCGCCTTTAAAACACAGGAAAAGCGGCAAAACCTCGACCATGATGCCCTTGGCCAAAAAGGGCGTATGCGTTTTTTTCCTGAATATATTCAGGAAAAAACGCATACGCCCTTTTTGGCCAACCAAGCAACCTGGAAAGGCAAATCAGCGCTACAAAGAAGTCTCGCTTCCCATCGGTCAAAAGGGCCATGCTGAATAAAGTGTCAAAACCAGAAATGCAGGACAGGCCATGGAGACACGGGAGCCTTGCTACGCTGATGGGCGGGATGTAAATTGCCAACAGCCACTCTGGAGAAGTGTACGGTGTGTCCTGAAACATCTAAAAAACTCAGCTTAGAGAGCATAGGGCACTTCCACTCATGGGCGCATGAATTGGAAAAATTAAAAATCATCAAGACACAGGCACCACAAAGTTTAGGGCTGCTCTGTTGACAAGAACCTCCACTTCGTTACACCTTAAATATCCCAGGAAAGAAAAAAATGGATAAAGAAGTTGTGGTCCTTATGTACAATGGAATATCACTCAGCCATGAAATCAACGTCATAAGGCTAGTAGCAGCATGATGAGTGGATTTAGGTACGACGATTCTAAGTGAAATAAGTCAACCAGAAAACGACACTTATCATAAGATATCACTTATAGAGGGAATGTAAAAACCGCTACACTTGAACTGAATTACAAAACAGAACAGAGACACACGTTTACAAAACACACTATGGCTTCTTAACGGGAAAGCTGAGGTCGGGTGAGGCAGAAAACAAGGGTTTCAAATTAGCTCAGATACCGTTCCATAAACCCAATATGTATTAGACAAGACCTACTCCTTGCTCAGTGAACTGGACGCAAAAACCCCCTATTCACCGCCCAAGAATATATCTGACTAGGAAGAATCTTCAAAGCTATGTATTGATATCTCTCTGTAAGTGAGTCAAGTGGGTGTAAAGCAGCATAAAAACAGCAGTGAAAAGCAGCTAAACCCCATTTTAAAAATCAATTACTTTTAAAAAGCCGTGAAACAAAGACAGTGAAAGATAGGGAAATTCTTACAATATTCGTTCAGGGGCTGTGATGCCACCTGGATTGACCATATCTAGACCCACAGCTGATTGAGACATAAGGGTGGACACTCTTGGGGCTGAGAGGTTTGGTCAGGTTGGTTGAGGAAACGCAGGCCCTTTAAAGTAATACTGCGTGGTACCCATCCCATGGGTCCAAAATCTCCAAGTTCAAGGGCATCTTCCTATAACAAAAACATGCATGAGAAACCCAGAAGATGGTACACCGTGTGATCGGGAAAGGTTTCGAAAACGCACCTCATTTCTCATCTCCTTGTGCTCGGGTTGGCCATTACAGCCGCTCTACTAGCAATCTCCCTCCTTCGAGAATCAGCACCTTCAACCTCCTGTTCCGTACAGGTTGCAAATTGTCCTGAGGATGAACGGGAAGAGGGGGAACCAGTGAGAGACTAGCTCTAGGTGTTGGGACAGGCACAGGTCACTCTATTTTCCTATCAGGAAGAAGAATTAACCACAGGCTCAGCCTGCCGCCCGGAAGCAGAACAGGGCCTGAAGCAATCCTGTGCTTTTGCGGCCAGCTCCCAAAAAAACGAGTTGAAAAATCGAGCTCAGGGGCACTGCAATTCACAAACCTGCAGAGTTATAAATGATAACTCTCGTCCACAAATATATTGAGGGAAGGCAACGAGGAGGATTTGAAAGCAAGGCAGAATTGCAGGAAACAGATTTCAGGAGGTAGAGTCGAATCGCCTTTAAAGCACAGGAAAGGCGGCAAAACCTCGACCATGATGCCCTTGGCCAAAAAGGGCGTATGCGTTTTTTCCTGAATATATTCAGGAAAAAACGCATACGCCCTTTTTGGCCAACCAAGCAACCTGGAAAGGCAAATCAGCGCTACAAAGAAGTCTCGCTTCCCATCGGTCAAAAGGGCCATGCTGAATAAAGTGTCAAAACCAGAAATGCAGGACAGGCCATGGAGAAACGGGAGCCTTGCTACGCTGATGGGCGGGATGTAAATTGCCAACAGCCACTCTGGAGAAGTGTACGGTGTGTCCTGAAACCTCTAAAAAACTCAGCTTAGAGAGCATAGGGCACTTCCACTCATGGGCGTATAAATTGGGAAAACTAAAAATCAGCAAGACACAGGCACCCCAAAGTTTAGGGCTGCTCTGTTGACAAGAACCTCCACTTCGTTACACCTTAAATATCCCAGGAAAGAGAAAAATGGATAAAGAAGTTGTGGTCCTTATGTACAATGGCATATCACTCAGCCATGAAATTAACGTCATAAGGCTAGTAGCAGCATGATGAGAGGATTTAGGTACGATGATTCTAAGTGAAATAAGTCACACAGAAAAAGACACTTATCATAAGATATCACTTAGAGAGGGAATGTAAAAACCGCTACACTTGAACTGAATTACAAAACAGAACAGCGTCACACGTTTACAAAACACACTATGGCTGCTTAACGGGAAAGGTGAGGTCAGGTGAGGTAGAAAACAAGGGTTTCAAATTAGCTCAGATACCGTTCCATAAACCCAATATGTAATAGACAAGACCTACTCCTTGCTCAGTGAACTGGACTCGACACCCCCTATTCACCGCCCAAGAATATACCTGACTAGGAAGAATCTTCAAAGCTATGTATTGATATCTCTCTGTAAATGAGTCAAGTGGGTGTAAAGCAGCATAAACAGAGCAGTGAAAAGCAGCTAAACCCCATTATAAAAATCAATTACTTTTAAAATCCCGTGAAACAAAGACAGTGAAAGAGAGAGAAATTCTTACAAAATTCGTTCAGGGGCTGTGATGCCACCTGGATTGACCATATCTAGACCCACAGCTGATTGAGACATAAGGGTGGACACTCTTGGGGCTGAGAGGTTTGGTGAGGTTGGGTGAGCAAACGCAGACCCTTTAAAGTAATACTGCATGGTACCCATCCCATGGGTCCCAAATCTCCAGGTTCAAGGGCATCTTCCTACATCGAAAACATGCATGAGAAACCCAGAAGATGGTACACCGTGTGATCGGGAAAGGTTTCTAAAACGCACCTCATTTCTCATCTCCTTGTGCTCGGGTTCGCCATTCCAGCCGCGTTAGTAGCAATCTCCCTCCGTGGAGAATCAGCACCTTTAACCTCCTGTTCCGTACAGGTTGCAATTTGTCCTGAGGATGAACGGGAAGAGGGGGAACCAATGAGAGACTAGCTCTAGGTGTTGGGACAGGCACAGGTCACTCTATTTTCCCATCAGGAAGAAGAATTAACCACAGGCTCAGCCTGCCGCCCGGAACCAGAATAGGGCCTGAAGCAATCCTGCGCTTTTGCGGCCAGCTCCGAAGAAAGCGAGTTGAAAAATGGAGCTCAGGGGCACTGCAATTCACAAACCTGCAGAGTTAGAAATGATAACTCTCGTCCACAAATATATTGAGGGAAGGCAACGAAGAGGATTTGAAAGCAAGGCAGAATTGCAGGAAACAGATTTCAGGAGGTAGATTCGAATCGCCTTTAAAGCACAGGAAAGGCGGCAAAACCTCGACCATGATGCCCTTGGCCAAAAGGGGCGTATGCGTTTTTTCCTGAATATATTCAGGAAAAAACGCATACGCCCTTTTTGGCCAACCAAGCAACCTGGAAAGGCAAATCAGCGATACAAAGAAGTCTCGCTTCCCATCGGTCAAAAGGGCCGTGCTGAATAAAGTGTCAAAACCAGAAATGCAGGACAGGCCATGGAGAAACGGGAGCCTTGCTACGCTGATGGGCGGGATGTAAATTGCCAACAGCCACTCTGGAGAAGTGTACGGTGTGTCCTGAAACCTCTAAAAAACTCAGCTTAGAGAGCATAGGGCACTTCCACTCATGGGTGTATAAATTGGGAAAAGTAAAAATCAGCAAGACACAGGCACCCCAAAGTTTAGGGCTGCTCTGTTGACAAGAACCTCCACTTCGTTACACCTTAAATATGCCAGGAAAGAAAAAAATGGATAAAGAAGTTGTGGTCCTTATGTACAATGGAATATCACTCAGCCAGGAAATCAACGTCATAAGGCTAGTAGCAGCATGATGAGTGGATTTAGGTACGACGATTCTAAGTGAAATAAGTCAACCAGAAAACGACACTTATCATAAGATATCACTTATAGAGGGAATGTAAAAACCGCTACACTTGAACTGAATTACAAAACAGAACAGAGACACACGTTTACAAAACACACTATGGCTGCTTAACGGGAAAGGTGAGGTCGGGTGAGGCAGAAAACAAGGGTTTCAAATTAGCTCAGATACCGTTCAATAAACCCAATATGTAATAGACAAGACCTACTCCTTGCTCAGTGAACTGGATGCAAAAAACCCCTATTCACCGCCCAAGAATATATCTGACTAGGAAGAATCTTCAAAGCTATGTATTGATATCTCTCTGTAAGTGAGTCAAGTGGGTGTAAAGCAGCATAAAAACAGCAGTGAAAAGCAGCTAAACCCCATTATAAAAATCAATTACTTTTAAAAACCCGTGAAACAAAGACAGTGAAAGAGAGAGAAATTCTTACAATATTCGTTCAGGGGCTGTGATGCCACCTGGATTGACCATCTCTAGACCCACAGCTGATTGAGACATAAGGGTGGACACTCTTGGGGCTGAGAGGTTTGGTCAGGTTGGTTGAGGAAACGCAGGCCCTTTAAAGTAATACTGCGTGGTACCCATCCCATGGGTCCCAAATCTCCAAGTTCAAGGGCATCTTCCTATAACAAAAACATGCATGAGAAACCCAGAAGATGGTACACCGTGTGATCGGGAAAGGTTTCGAAAACGCACCTCATTTCTCATCTCCTTGTGCTCGGGTTGGCCATTACAGCCGCTTTACTAGCAATCTCCCTCCTTCGAGAATCAGCACCTTCAACCTCCTGTTCCGTACAGGTTGCAAATTGTCCTGAGGATGAACGGGAAGAGGGGGAACCAGTGAGAGACTAGCTCTAGGTGTTGGGACAGGCACAGGTCACTCTATTTTCCCATCAGGAAGAAGAATTAACCACAGGCTCAGCCTGCCGCCCGGAAGCAGAACAGGGCCTGAAGCAATCCTGCGCTTTTGCGGCCAGGTCCCAAAAAAACGAGTTGAAAAATCGAGCTCAGGGGCACTGCAATTCACAAACCTGCAGAGTTAGAAATGATAACTCTCGTCCACAAATATATTGAGGGAAGGCAACGAGGAGGATTTGAAAGCAAGGCAGAATTGCAGGAAACAGATTTCAGGAGGTAGAGTCGAATCGCCTTTAAAGCACAGGAAAAGCGGCAAAACCTCGACCATGATGCCCTTGGCCAAAAAGGGCGTATGCGTTTTTTCCTGAATATATTCAGGAAAAAACGCATACGCCCTTTTTGGCCAACCAAGCAACCTGGAAAGGCAAATCAGCGCTACAAAGAAGTCTCGCTTCCCATCGGTCAAAAGGGCCATGCTGAATAAAGTGTCAAAACCAGAAATGCAGGACAGGCCATGGAGAAACGGGAGCCTTACTACGCTGATGGGCGGGATGTAAATTGCCAACAGCCACTCTGGAGAAGTGTACGGTGTTTCCTGAAACATCTAAAGAACTCAGCATAGAGAGCATAAGGCACTTCCACTCATGGGCGTATAAATTGGGAAAACTAAAAATCAGCAAGACACAGGCACCCCAAAGTTTAGGGCTGCTCTGTTGACAAGAACCTCCACTTCGTTACACCTTAAATATCCCAGGAAAGAGAAAAATGGATAAGGAAGTTGTGGTCCTTATGTACAATGGCATATCACTCAGCCATGAAATCAACGTCATAAGGCTAGTAGCAGCATGATGAGTGGATTTAGGTACGACGATTCTAAGTGAAATAAGTCAACCAGAAAACAACACTTATCATAAGATATGACTTATAGAGGGAATGTAAAAACCGCTACACTTGAACTGAATTACAAAACAGAACAGAGACACACGTTTACAAAACACACTATGGCTGCTTAACGGGAAAGGTGAGGTCGGGTGAGGTAGAAAACAAGGGTTTTAAATTAGCTCAGATACCGTTCCATAAACCCAATATGTAATAGACAAGACCTACTCCTTGCTCAGTGAACTGGACTCGACACCCCCTATTCACCGCCCAAGAATATATCTGACTAGGAACAATCTTGAAAGCTATGTATTGATATCCCTCTGTAAATGAGTCAAGTGGGTGTAAAGCAGCATAAACACAGCAGTGAAAAGCAGCTAAACCCCATTATAAAAATCAATTACTTTTAAAATCCCATGAAACAAAGACAGTGAAAGGGAGAGAAATTCTTGCAAAATTCGTTCAGGGGCTGTGATGCCACCTGGATTGACCATCTCTAGACACACAGCTGATTGAGACATAAGGGTGGACACTCTTGGGGCTGAGAGGTTTGGTGAGGTTGGGTGAGCAAACACAGACCCTTTAAAGTAATACTGTGTGGTACCCATCTCATGGGTCCCAAATCTCCAGGTTCAAGGGACTCTTCCTACATCGAAAACATGCATGAGAAACCCAGAAGATGGTACACCGTGTGATCGGGAAAGGTTTCTAAAACGCACCTCATTTCTCATCTCCTTGTGCTCGGGTTCGCCATTCCAGCCGCGTTAGTAGCAATCTCCCTCCGTGGAGAATCAGCACCTTTAACCTCCTGTTCCGTACAGGTTGCAATTTGTCCTGAGGATGAACGGGAAGAGGGGGAACCAGTGAGAGACTAGCTCTAGGTGTTGGGACAGGAACAGGTCACTCTATTTTCCCATCAGGAAGAAGAATTAACCACAGGCTCAGCCTGCCGCCCGGAAGCAGAATAGGGCCTGAAGCAATCCTACGCTTTTGTGGCCAGCTCCCAAGAAAACGAGTTGAAAAATGGAGCTCAGGGGCACTGCAATTCACAAACCTGCAGAGTTCGAAATGATAACTCTCGTCCACAAATATATTGAGGAAAGGTAACAAAGAGGATTTGAAAGCAAGTCAGAATTGCAGGAAACAGATTTCAGGAGGTAGATTCAAATCGCCTTTAAAGCACAGGAAAAGCGGCAAAACCTCGACCATGATGCCCTTGGCCAAAAAGGGCGTCTGCGTTTTTTCCTGAATATATTCAGGAAAAAACGCAGACGCCCTTTTTGGCCAACCAAGCAACCTGGAAAGGCAAATCAGCGCTACAAAGAAGTCTCGCTTCCCATCGGTCAAAAGGGCCATGCTGAATAAAGTGTCAAAACCAGAAATGCAGGACAGGCCATGGAGAAACGGGAGCCTTGCTACGCTGATGGGCGGCATGTAAATTGCCAACAGCCACTCTGCAGAAGTGTACAGTGTGTCCTGAAACCTCTAAAAAACTCAGCTTAGAGAACATAGGGCACTTCCACTCATGGGCGTATAAATTGGGAAAACTAAAAATCAGCAAGACACAGGCACCCCAAAGTTTAGGGCTGCTCTGTTGACAAGAACCTCCACTTCGTTACACCTTAAATATCCCAGGAAAGAAAAAAATGGATAAAGAAGTTGTGGTCCTTATGTTCAATGGAATATCACTCAGCCATGAAATCAACGTCATAAGGCTATTAGCAGCATGATGAGTGGATTTAGGTACGACGATTCTAAGTGAAATAAGTCAACCAGAAAACGACACTTATCATAAGATATCACTTATAGAGGGAATGTAAAGACCGCTACACTTGAACTGAATTACAAAACAGAACAGAGACACGCGTTTACAAAACACACTATGGCTGCTTAACGGGAAAGGTGAGGTTGGGTGAGGCAGAAAACAAGGGTTTCAAATTAGCTCAGATACCGTTCAATAAACCCAATATGTAATAGACAAGACCTACTCCTTGCTCAGTGAACTGGACTCGACACCCCCTATTCACCGCCCAAGAATATATCTGACAAGGAAGAATCTTCAAAGCTATGTATTGATATCTCTCTGTAAATGAGTCAAGTGGGTGTAAAGCAGCATAAACACAGCAGTGAAAAGCAGCTAAACCCCATTATAAAAATCAATTACTTTTAAAATCCCATGAAACAAAGACAGTGAAAGAGAGAGAAATTCTTACAAAATTCGTTCAGGGGCTGTGATGCCACCTTTGTTGACCATCTCTAGACCCACAGCTGATTGAGACATAAGGGTGGACACTCGTGGGGCTGAGAGGTTTGGTGAGGTTGGGTGAGCAAACGCAGACCCTTTAAAGTAATACTGCGTGGTACCCATCCCATGGGTCCCAAATCTCCAAGTTCAAGGGCATCTTCCTATATCAAAAACATGCATGAGAAACCCAGAAGATGGTACACCGTGCGATCGGGAAAGGTTTCTAAAACGCACCTCATTTCTCATCTCCTTGTGCTCTGGTTCGCCATTCCAGCCGAGTTACTAGCAATCTCCCTCCGTGGAGAATCAGCACCTTTAACCTCCTGTTCCGTACAGGTTGCAATTTGTCCTGAGGATGAACGGGAAGAGGGGGAACCAGTGAGAGACTAGCTCTAGGTGTTGGGACAGGCATAGGTCACTCTATTTTCCCATCAGGAAGAAGAATTAACCACAGGCTCAGCCTGCCGCCCGGAACCAGAATAGGGCCTGAAGCAATCCTGCGCTTTTGCGGCCAACTCCCAAGAAAGCGAGTTGAAAAATGGAGCTCAGGGGCACTGCAATTCACAGACCTGCAGAGTTAGAAATGATAACTCTCGTCCACAAATATATTGAGGGAAGGCAACGAAGAGGATTTGAAAGCAAGGCAGAATTGCAGAAAAAAGATTTCAGCAGGTAGATTCGAATCGCCTTTAAAACACAGGAAAAGCGGCAAAACCTCGACCATGATGCCCTTGGCCAAAAAGGGCGTATGCGTTTTTTCCTGAATATATTCAGGAAAAAACGCATACGCCCTTTTTGGCCAACCAAGCAACCTGGAAAGGCAAATCAGCGCTACAAAGAAGTCTCGCTTCCCATCGGTCAAAAGGGCCATGCTGAATAAAGTGTCAAAACCAGAAATGCAGGACAGGCCATGGAGACACGGGAGCCTTGCTACGCTGATGGGCGGGATGTAAATTGCCAACAGCCACTCTGGAGAAGTGTACGGTGTGTCCTGAAACATCTAAAAAACTCAGCTTAGAGAGCATAGGGCACTTCCACTCATGGGCGCATGAATTGGAAAAATTAAAAATCATCAAGACACAGGCACCACAAAGTTTAGGGCTGCTCTGTTGACAAGAACCTCCACTTCGTTACACCTTAAATATCCCAGGAAAGAAAAAAATGGATAAAGAAGTTGTGGTCCTTATGTACAATGGAATATCACTCAGCCATGAAATCAACGTCATAAGGCTAGTAGCAGCATGATGAGTGGATTTAGGTACGACGATTCTAAGTGAAATAAGTCAACCAGAAAACGACACTTATCATAAGATATCACTTATAGAGGGAATGTAAAAACCGCTACACTTGAACTGAATTACAAAACAGAACAGAGACACACGTTTACAAAACACACTATGGCTTCTTAACGGGAAAGCTGAGGTCGGGTGAGGCAGAAAACAAGGGTTTCAAATTAGCTCAGATACCGTTCCATAAACCCAATATGTATTAGACAAGACCTACTCCTTGCTCAGTGAACTGGACGCAAAAACCCCCTATTCACCGCCCAAGAATATATCTGACTAGGAAGAATCTTCAAAGCTATGTATTGATATCTCTCTGTAAGTGAGTCAAGTGGGTGTAAAGCAGCATAAAAACAGCAGTGAAAAGCAGCTAAACCCCATTTTAAAAATCAATTACTTTTAAAAAGCCGTGAAACAAAGACAGTGAAAGATAGGGAAATTCTTACAATATTCGTTCAGGGGCTGTGATGCCACCTGGATTGACCATATCTAGACCCACAGCTGATTGAGACATAAGGGTGGACACTCTTGGGGCTGAGAGGTTTGGTCAGGTTGGTTGAGGAAACGCAGGCCCTTTAAAGTAATACTGCGTGGTACCCATCCCATGGGTCCAAAATCTCCAAGTTCAAGGGCATCTTCCTATAACAAAAACATGCATGAGAAACCCAGAAGATGGTACACCGTGTGATCGGGAAAGGTTTCGAAAACGCACCTCATTTCTCATCTCCTTGTGCTCGGGTTGGCCATTACAGCCGCTCTACTAGCAATCTCCCTCCTTCGAGAATCAGCACCTTCAACCTCCTGTTCCGTACAGGTTGCAAATTGTCCTGAGGATGAACGGGAAGAGGGGGAACCAGTGAGAGACTAGCTCTAGGTGTTGGGACAGGCACAGGTCACTCTATTTTCCTATCAGGAAGAAGAATTAACCACAGGCTCAGCCTGCCGCCCGGAAGCAGAACAGGGCCTGAAGCAATCCTGTGCTTTTGCGGCCAGCTCCCAAAAAAACGAGTTGAAAAATCGAGCTCAGGGGCACTGCAATTCACAAACCTGCAGAGTTATAAATGATAACTCTCGTCCACAAATATATTGAGGGAAGGCAACGAGGAGGATTTGAAAGCAAGGCAGAATTGCAGGAAACAGATTTCAGGAGGTAGAGTCGAATCGCCTTTAAAGCACAGGAAAGGCGGCAAAACCTCGACCATGATGCCCTTGGCCAAAAAGGGCGTATGCGTTTTTTCCTGAATATATTCAGGAAAAAACGCATACGCCCTTTTTGGCCAACCAAGCAACCTGGAAAGGCAAATCAGCGCTACAAAGAAGTCTCGCTTCCCATCGGTCAAAAGGGCCATGCTGAATAAAGTGTCAAAACCAGAAATGCAGGACAGGCCATGGAGAAACGGGAGCCTTGCTACGCTGATGGGCGGGATGTAAATTGCCAACAGCCACTCTGGAGAAGTGTACGGTGTGTCCTGAAACCTCTAAAAAACTCAGCTTAGAGAGCATAGGGCACTTCCACTCATGGGCGTATAAATTGGGAAAACTAAAAATCAGCAAGACACAGGCACCCCAAAGTTTAGGGCTGCTCTGTTGACAAGAACCTCCACTTCGTTACACCTTAAATATCCCAGGAAAGAGAAAAATGGAAAAGGAAGTTGTGGTCCTTATGTACAATGGCATATCACTCAGCCATGAAATTAACGTCATAAGGCTAGTAGCAGCATGATGAGAGGATTTAGGTACGATGATTCTAAGTGAAATAAGTCACACAGAAAAAGACACTTATCATAAGATATCACTTAGAGAGGGAATGTAAAAACCGCTACACTTGAACTGAATTACAAAACAGAACAGCGTCACACGTTTAGAAGACACACTATGGCTGCTTAACGGGAAAGGTGAGGTGGGGTGATGCATAAAACAAGGGTTTCAAATGAGCTCAGATACCGTTCCATAAACCCAATATGTAATAGACAAGACCTACTCCTTGCTCAGTGAACTGGACTCGACACCCCCTATTCACCGCCCAAGAATATACCTGACTAGGAAGAATCTTCAAAGCTATGTATTGATATCTCTCTGTAAATGAGTCAAGTGGGTGTAAAGCAGCATAAACAGAGCAGTGAAAAGCAGCTAAACCCCATTATAAAAATCAATTACTTTTAAAATCCCGTGAAACAAAGACAGTGAAAGAGAGAGAAATTCTTACAAAATTCGTTCAGGGGCTGTGATGCCACCTGGATTGACCATATCTAGACCCACAGCTGATTGAGACATAAGGGTGGACACTCTTGTGGCTGAGAGGTTTGGTGAGGTTGGGTGAGCAAACGCAGACCCTTTAAAGTAATACTGCATGGTACCCATCCCATGGGTCCCAAATCTCCAGGTTCAAGGGCATCTTCCTACGTCGAAAACATGCATGAGAAACCCAGAAGATGGTACACCGTGTGATCGGGAAAGGTTTCTAAAACGCACCTCATTTCTCATCTCCTTGTGCTCGGGTTCGCCATTCCAGCCACGTTAGTAGCAATCTCCCTCCGTGGAGAATCAGCACCTTTAACCTCCTGTTCCGTACAGGTTGCAATTTGTCCTGAGGATGAACGGGAAGAGGGGGAACCAATGAGAGACTAGCTCTAGGTGTTGGGACAGGCACAGGTCACTCTATTTTCCCATCAGGAAGAAGAATTAACCACAGGCTCAGCCTGCCGCCCGGAACCAGAATAGGGCCTGAAGCAATCCTGCGCTTTTGCGGCCAGCTCCGAAGAAAGCGAGTTGAAAAATGGAGCTCAGGGGCACTGCAATTCACAAACCTGCAGAGTTAGAAATGATAACTCTCGTCCACAAATATATTGAGGGAAGGCAACGAAGAGGATTTGAAAGCAAGGCAGAATTGCAGGAAACAGATTTCAGGAGGTAGATTCGAATCGCCTTTAAAGCACAGGAAAGGCGGCAAAACCTCGACCATGATGCCCTTGGCCAAAAAGGGCGTATGCGTTTTTTCCTGAATATATTCAGGAAAAAACGCATACGCCCTTTTTGGCCAACCAAGCAACCTGGAAAGGCAAATCAGCGCTACAAAGAAGTCTCGCTTCCCATCGGTCAAAAGGGCCATGCTGAATAAAGTGTCAAAACCAGAAATGCAGGACAGGCCATGGAGAAACGGGAGCCTTGCTACGCTGATGGGCGGGATGTAAATTGCCAACAGCCACTCTGGAGAAGTGTACGGTGTGTCCTGAAACCTCTAAAAAACTCAGCTTAGAGAGCATAGGGCACTTCCACTCATGGGTGTATAAATTGGGAAAAGTAAAAATCAGCAAGACACAGGCACCCCAAAGTTTAGGGCTGCTCTGTTGACAAGAACCTCCACTTCGTTACACCTTAAATATGCCAGGAAAGAAAAAAATGGATAAAGAAGTTGTGGTCCTTATGTACAATGGAATATCACTCAGCCAGGAAATCAACGTCATAAGGCTAGTAGCAGCATGATGAGTGGATTTAGGTACGACGATTCTAAGTGAAATAAGTCAACCAGAAAACGACACTTATCATAAGATATCACTTATAGAGGGAATGTAAAAACCGCTACACTTGAACTGAATTACAAAACAGAACAGAGACACACGTTTACAAAACACACTATGGCTGCTTAACGGGAAAGGTGAGGTCGGGTGAGGCAGAAAACAAGGGTTTCAAATTAGCTCAGATACCGTTCAATAAGCCCAATATGTAATAGACAAGACCTACTCCTTGCTCAGTGAACTGGACGCAAAAACCCCTATTCACCGCCCAAGAATATATCTGACTAGGAAGAATCTTCAAAGCTATGTATTGATATCTCTCTGTAAGTGAGTCAAGTGGGTGTAAAGCAGCATAAAAACAGCAGTGAAAAGCAGCTAAACCCCATTATAAAAATCAATTACTTTTAAAAACCCGTGAAACAAAGACAGTGAAAGAGAGAGAAATTCTTACAATATTCGTTCAGGGGCTGTGATGCCACCTGGATTGACCATCTCTAGACCCACAGCTGATTGAGACATAAGGGTGGACACTCTTGGGGCTGAGAGGTTTGGTCAGGTTGGTTGAGGAAACGCAGGCCCTTTAAAGTAATACTGCGTGGTACCCATCCCATGGGTCCCAAATCTCCAAGTTCAAGGGCATCTTCCTATAACAAAAACATGCATGAGAAACCCAGAAGATGGTACACCGTGTGATCGGGAAAGGTTTCGAAAACGCACCTCATTTCTCATCTCCTTGTGCTCGGGTTGGCCATTACAGCCGCTTTACTAGCAATCTCCCTCCTTCGAGAATCAGCACCTTCAACCTACTGTTCCGTACAGGTTGCAAATTGTCCTGAGGATGAACGGGAAGAGGGGGAACCAGTGAGAGACTAGCTCTAGGTGTTGGGACAGGCACAGGTCACTCTATTTTCCCATCAGGAAGAAGAATTAACCACAGGCTCAGCCTGCCGCCCGGAAGCAGAACAGGGCCTGAAGCAATCCTGTGCTTTTGGGGCCAGCTCCCAAAAAAACGAGTTGAAAAATCGAGCTCAGGGGCACTGCAATTCACAAACCTGCAGAGTTATAAATGATAACTCTCGTCCACAAATATATTGAGGGAAGGCAACGAGGAGGATTTGAAAGCAAGGCAGAATTGCAGGAAACAGATTTCAGGAGGTAGAGTCGAATCGCCTTTAAAGCACAGGAAAGGCGGCAAAACCTCGACCATGATGCCCTTGGCCAAAAAGGGCGTATGCGTTTTTTCCTGAATATAGTCAGGAAAAAACGCATACGCCCTTTTTGGCCAACCAAGCAACCTGGAAAGGCAAATCAGCGCTACAAAGAAGTCTCGCTTCCCATCGGTCAAAAGGGCCATGCTGAATAAAGTGTCAAAACCAGAAATGCAGGACAGGCCATGGAGAAACGGGAGCCTTGCTACGCTGATGGGCGGGATGTAAATTGCCAACAGCCACTCTGGAGAAGTGTACGGTGTGTCCTGAAACCTCTAAAAAACTCAGCTTAGAGAGCATAGGGCACTTCCACTCATGGGCGTATAAATTGGGAAAACTAAAAATCAGCAAGACACAGGCACCCCAAAGTTTAGGGCTGCTCTGTTGACAAGAACCTCCACTTCGTTACACCTTAAATATCCCAGGAAAGAGAAAAATGGATAAGGAAGTTGTGGTCCTTATGTACAATGGCATATCACTCAGCCATGAAATTAACGTCATAAGGCTAGTAGCAGCATGATGAGAGGATTTAGGTACGATGATTCTAAGTGAAATAAGTCACACAGAAAAAGACACTTATCATAAGATATCACTTAGAGAGGGAATGTAAAAACCGCTACACTTGAACTGAATTACAAAACAGAACAGCGTCACACGTTTACAAAACACACTATGGCTGCTTAACGGGAAAGGTGAGGTCAGGTGAGGTAGAAAACAAGGGTTTCAAATTAGCTCAGATACCGTTCCATAAACCCAATATGTAATAGACAAGACCTACTCCTTGCTCAGTGAACTGGACTCGACACCCCCTATTCACCGCCCAAGAATATACCTGACTAGGAAGAATCTTCAAAGCTATGTATTGATATCTCTCTGTAAATGAGTCAAGTGGGTGTAAAGCAGCATAAACAGAGCAGTGAAAAGCAGCTAAACCCCATTATAAAAATCAATTACTTTTAAAATCCCGTGAAACAAAGACAGTGAAAGAGAGAGAAATTCTTACAAAATTCGTTCAGGGGCTGTGATGCCACCTGGATTGACCATATCTAGACCCACAGCTGATTGAGACATAAGGGTGGACACTCTTGGGGCTGAGAGGTTTGGTGAGGTTGGGTGAGCAAACGCAGACCCTTTAAAGTAATACTGCATGGTACCCATCCCATGGGTCCCAAATCTCCAGGTTCAAGGGCATCTTCCTACATCGAAAACATGCATGAGAAACCCAGAAGATGGTACACCGTGTGATCGGGAAAGGTTTCTAAAACGCACCTCATTTCTCATCTCCTTGTGCTCGGGTTCGCCATTCCAGCCACGTTAGTAGCAATCTCCCTCCGTGGAGAATCAGCACCTTTAACCTCCTGTTCCGTACAGGTTGCAATTTGTCCTGAGGATGAACGGGAAGAGGGGGAACCAATGAGAGACTAGCTCTAGGTGTTGGGACAGGCACAGGTCACTCTATTTTCCCATCAGGAAGAAGAATTAACCACAGGCTCAGCCTGCCGCCCGGAACCAGAATAGGGCCTGAAGCAATCCTGCGCTTTTGCGGCCAGCTCCGAAGAAAGCGAGTTGAAAAATGGAGCTCAGGGGCACAGCAATTCACAAACCTGCAGAGTTAGAAATGATAACTCTCGTCCACAAATATATTGAGGGAAGGCAACGAAGAGGATTTGAAAGCAAGGCAGAATTGCAGGAAACAGATTTCAGGAGGTAGATTCGAATCGCCTTTAAAGCACAGGAAAGGCGGCAAAAACTCGACCATGATGCCCTTGGCCAAAAGGGGCGTATGCGTTTTTTCCTGAATATATTCAGGAAAAAACGCATACGCCCCTTTTGGCCAACCAAGCAACCTGGAAAGGCAAATCAGCGCTACAAAGAAGTCTCGCTTCCCATCGGTCAAAAGGGCCATGCTGAATAAAGTGTCAAAACCAGAAATGCAGGACAGGCCATGGAGAAACGGGAGCCTTGCTACGCTGATGGGCGGGATGTAAATTGCCAACAGTCACTCTGGAGAAGTGTACGGTGTGTCCTGAAACCTCTAAAAAACTCAGCTTAGAGAGCATAGGGCACTTCCACTCATGGGTGTATAAATTGGGAAAAGTAAAAATCAGCAAGACACAGGCACCCCAAAGTTTAGGGCTGCTCTGTTGACAAGAACCTCCACTTCGTTACACCTTAAATATGCCAGGAAAGAAAAAAATGGATAAAGAAGTTGTGGTCCTTATGTACAATGGAATATCACTCAGCCAGGAAATCAACGTCATAAGGCTAGTAGCAGCATGATGAGTGGATTTAGGTACGACGATTCTAAGTGAAATAAGTCAACCAGAAAACGACACTTATCATAAGATATCACTTATAGAGGGAATGTAAAAACCGCTACACTTGAACTGAATTACAAAACAGAACAGCGTCACACGTTTACAAAACACACTATGGCTGCTTAACGGGAAAGGTGAGGTCGGGTGAGGCAGAAAACAAGGGTTTCAAATTAGCTCAGATACCGTTCAATAAACCCAATATGTAATAGACAAGACCTACTCCTTGCTCAGTGAACTGGATGCAAAAAACCCCTATTCACCGCCCAAGAATATATCTGACTAGGAAGAATCTTCAAAGCTATGTATTGATATCTCTCTGTAAGTGAGTCAAGTGGGTGTAAAGCAGCATAAAAACAGCAGTGAAAAGCAGCTAAACCCCATTATAAAAATCAATTACTTTTAAAAACCCATGAAACAAAGACAGTGAAAGAGAGAGAAATTCTTACAATATTCGTTCAGGGGCTGTGATGCCACCTGGATTGACCATCTCTAGACCCACAGCTGATTGAGACATAAGGGTGGACACTCTTGTGGCTGAGAGGTTTGGTCAGGTTGGTTGAGGAAACGCAGGCCCTTTAAAGTAATACTGCGTGGTACCCATCCCATGGGTCCCAAATCTCCAAGTTCAAGGGCATCTTCCTATAACAAAAACATGCATGAGAAACCCAGAAGATGGTACACCGTGTGATCGGGAAAGGTTTCGAAAACGCACCTCATTTCTCATCTCCTTGTGCTCGGGTTGGCCATTACAGCCGCTCTACTAGCAATCTCCCTCCTTCGAGAATCAGCACCTTCAACCTCCTGTTCCGTACAGGTTGCAAATTGTCCTGAGGATGAACGGGAAGAGGGGGAACCAGTGAGAGACTAGCTCTAGGTGTTGGGACAGGCACAGGTCACTCTATTTTCCTATCAGGAAGAAGAATTAACCACAGGCTCAGCCTGCCGCCCGGAAGCAGAACAGGGCCTGAAGCAATCCTGTGCTTTTGCGGCCAGCTCCCAAAAAAACGAGTTGAAAAATCGAGCTCAGGGGCACTGCAATTCACAAACCTGCAGAGTTATAAATGATAACTCTCGTCCACAAATATATTGAGGGAAGGCAACGAGGAGGATTTGAAAGCAAGGCAGAATTGCAGGAAACAGATTTCAGGAGGTAGAGTCGAATCGCCTTTAAAGCACAGGAAAGGCGGCAAAACCTCGACCATGATGCCCTTGGCCAAAAAGGGCGTATGCGTTTTTTCCTGAATATATTCAGGAAAAAACGCATACGCCCTTTTTGGCCAACCAAGCAACCTGGAAAGGCAAATCAGCGCTACAAAGAAGTCTCGCTTCCCATCGGTCAAAAGGGCCATGCTGAATAAAGTGTCAAAACCAGAAATGCAGGACAGGCCATGGAGAAACGGGAGCCTTGCTACGCTGATGGGCGGGATGTAAATTGCCAACAGCCACTCTGGAGAAGTGTACGGTGTGTCCTGAAACCTCTAAAAAACTCAGCTTAGAGAGCATAGGGCACTTCCACTCATGGGCGTATAAATTGGGAAAACTAAAAATCAGCAAGACACAGGCACCCCAAAGTTTAGGGCTGCTCTGTTGACAAGAACCTCCACTTCGTTACACCTTAAATATCCCAGGAAAGAGAAAAATGGATAAGGAAGTTGTGGTCCTTATGTACAATGGCATATCACTCAGCCATGAAATTAACGTCATAAGGCTAGTAGCAGCATGATGAGAGGATTTAGGTACGATGATTCTAAGTGAAATAAGTCACACAGAAAAAGACACTTATCATAAGATATCACTTAGAGAGGGAATGTAAAAACCGCTACACTTGAACTGAATTACAAAACAGAACAGCGTCACACGTTTACAAAACACACTATGGCTGCTTAACGGGAAAGGTGAGGTCAGGTGAGGTAGAAAACAAGGGTTTCAAATTAGCTCAGATACCGTTCCATAAACCCAATATGTAATAGACAAGACCTACTCCTTGCTCAGTGAACTGGACTCGACACCCCCTATTCACCGCCCAAGAATATACCTGACTAGGAAGAATCTTCAAAGCTATGTATTGATATCTCTCTGTAAATGAGTCAAGTGGGTGTAAAGCAGCATAAACAGAGCAGTGAAAAGCAGCTAAACCCCATTATAAAAATCAATTACTTTTAAAATCCCGTGAAACAAAGACAGTGAAAGAGAGAGAAATTCTTACAAAATTCGTTCAGGGGCTGTGATGCCACCTGGATTGACCATATCTAGACCCACAGCTGATTGAGACATAAGGGTGGACACTCTTGGGGCTGAGAGGTTTGGTGAGGTTGGGTGAGCAAACGCAGACCCTTTAAAGTAATACTGCATGGTACCCATCCCATGGGTCCCAAATCTCCAGGTTCAAGGGCATCTTCCTACATCGAAAACATGCATGAGAAACCCAGAAGATGGTACACCGTGTGATCGGGAAAGGTTTCTAAAACGCACCTCATTTCTCATCTCCTTGTGCTCGGGTTCGCCATTCCAGCCGCGTTAGTAGCAATCTCCCTCCGTGGAGAATCAGCACCTTTAACCTCCTGTTCCGTACAGGTTGCAATTTGTCCTGAGGATGAACGGGAAGAGGGGGAACCAATGAGAGACTAGCTCTAGGTGTTGGGACAGGCACAGGTCACTCTATTTTCCCATCAGGAAGAAGAATTAACCACAGGCTCAGCCTGCCGCCCGGAACCAGAATAGGGCCTGAAGCAATCCTGCGCTTTTGCGGCCAGCTCCGAAGAAAGCGAGTTGAAAAATGGAGCTCAGGGGCACTGCAATTCACAAACCTGCAGAGTTAGAAATGATAACTCTCGTCCACAAATATATTGAGGGAAGGCAACGAAGAGGATTTGAAAGCAAGGCAGAATTGCAGGAAACAGATTTCAGGAGGTAGAGTCGAATCGCCTTTAAAGCACAGGAAAGGCGGCAAAACCTCGACCATGATGCCCTTGGCCAAAAGGGGCGTATGCGTTTTTTCCTGAATATATTCAGGAAAAAACGCATACGCCCCTTTTGGCCAACCAAGCAACCTGGAAAGGCAAATCAGCGATACAAAGAAGTCTCGCTTCCCATCGGTCAAAAGGGCCATGCTGAATAAAGTGTCAAAACCAGAAATGCAGGACAGGCCATGGAGAAACGGGAGCCTTGCTACGCTGATGGGCGGGATGTAAATTGCCAACAGCCACTCTGGAGAAGTGTACGGTGTGTCCTGAAACCTCTAAAAAACTCAGCTTAGAGAGCATAGGGCACTTCCACTCATGGGTGTATAAATTGGGAAAAGTAAAAATCAGCAAGACACAGGCACCCCAAAGTTTAGGGCTGCTCTGTTGACAAGAACGTCCACTTCGTTACACCTTAAATATGCCAGGAAAGAAAAAAATGGATAAAGAAGTTGTGGTCCTTATGTACAATGGAATATCACTCAGCCAGGAAATCAACGTCATAAGGCTAGTAGCAGCATGATGAGTGGATTTAGGTACGACGATTCTAAGTGAAATAAGTCAACCAGAAAACGACACTTATCATAAGATATCACTTATAGAGGGAATGTAAAAACCGCTACACTTGAACTGAATTACAAAACAGAACAGAGACACACGTTTACAAAACACACTATGGCTGCTTAACGGGAAAGGTGAGGTCGGGTGAGGCAGAAAACAAGGGTTTCAAATTAGCTCAGATACCGTTCAATAAACCCAATATGTAATAGACAAGACCTACTCCTTGCTCAGTGAACTGGATGCAAAAAACCCCTATTCACCGCCCAAGAATATATCTGACTAGGAAGAATCTTCAAAGCTATGTATTGATATCTCTCTGTAAGTGAGTCAAGTGGGTGTAAAGCAGCATAAAAACAGCAGTGAAAAGCAGCTAAACCCCATTATAAAAATCAATTACTTTTAAAAACCCGTGAAACAAAGACAGTGAAAGAGAGAGAAATTCTTACAATATTCGTTCAGGGGCTGTGATGCCACCTGGATTGACCATCTCTAGACCCACAGCTGATTGAGACATAAGGGTGGACACTCTTGGGGCTGAGAGGTTTGGTCAGGTTGGTTGAGGAAACGCAGGCCCTTTAAAGTAATACTGCGTGGTACCCATCCCATGGGTCCCAAATCTCCAAGTTCAAGGGCATCTTCCTATAACAAAAACATGCATGAGAAACCCAGAAGATGGTACACCGTGTGATCGGGAAAGGTTTCGAAAACGCACCTCATTTCTCATCTCCTTGTGCTCGGGTTGGCCATTACAGCCGCTTTACTAGCAATCTCCCTCCTTCGAGAATCAGCACCTTCAACCTCCTGTTCCGTACAGGTTGCAAATTGTCCTGAGGATGAACGGGAAGAGGGGGAACCAGTGAGAGACTAGCTCTAGGTGTTGGGACAGGCACAGGTCACTCTATTTTCCCATCAGGAAGAAGAATTAACCACAGGCTCAGCCTGCCGCCCGGAAGCAGAACAGGGCCTGAAGCAATCCTGCGCTTTTGCGGCCAGGTCCCAAAAAAACGAGTTGAAAAATCGAGCTCAGGGGCACTGCAATTCACAAACCTGCAGAGTTAGAAATGATAACTCTCGTCCACAAATATATTGAGGGAAGGCAACGAGGAGGATTTGAAAGCAAGGCAGAATTGCAGGAAACAGATTTCAGGAGGTAGAGTCGAATCGCCTTTAAAGCACAGGAAAAGCGGCAAAACCTCGACCATGATGCCCTTGGCCAAAAAGGGCGTATGCGTTTTTTCCTGAATATATTCAGGAAAAAACGCATACGCCCTTTTTGGCCAACCAAGCAACCTGGAAAGGCAAATCAGCGCTACAAAGAAGTCTCGCTTCCCATCGGTCAAAAGGGCCATGCTGAATAAAGTGTCAAAACCAGAAATGCAGGACAGGCCATGGAGAAACGGGAGCCTTACTACGCTGATGGGCGGGATGTAAATTGCCAACAGCCACTCTGGAGAAGTGTACGGTGTTTCCTGAAACATCTAAAGAACTCAGCATAGAGAGCATAAGGCACTTCCACTCATGGGCGTATAAATTGGGAAAACTAAAAATCAGGAAGACACAGGCACCCCGAAGTTTAGGGCTGCTCTGTTGACAAGAACCTCCACTTCGTTACACCTTAAATATCCCAGGAAAGAGAAAAATGGATAAGGAAGTTGTGGTCCTTATGTACAATGGCATATCACTCAGCCATGAAATCAACGTCATAAGGCTAGTAGCAGCATGATGAGTGGATTTAGGTACGACGATTCTAAGTGAAATAAGTCAACCAGAAAACAACACTTATCATAAGATATGACTTATAGAGGGAATGTAAAAACCGCTACACTTGAACTGAATTACAAAACAGAACAGAGACACACGTTTACAAAACACACTATGGCTGCTTAACGGGAAAGGTGAGGTCGGGTGAGGTAGAAAACAAGGGTTTTAAATTAGCTCAGATACCGTTCCATAAACCCAATATGTAATAGACAAGACCTACTCCTTGCTCAGTGAACTGGACTCGACACCCCCTATTCACCGCCCAAGAATATATCTGACTAGGAACAATCTTGAAAGCTATGTATTGATATCCCTCTGTAAATGAGTCAAGTGGGTGTAAAGCAGCATAAACACAGCAGTGAAAAGCAGCTAAACCCCATTATAAAAATCAATTACTTTTAAAATCCCGTGAAACAAAGACAGTGAAAGAGAGAGAAATTCTTACAAAATTCGTTCAGGGGCTGTGATGCCACCTGGATTGACCATCTCTAGACCCACAGCTGATTGAGACATAAGGGTGGACACTCTTGGGGCTGAGAGGTTTGGTGAGGTTGGGTGAGCAAACGCACACCCTTTAAAGTAATACTGCGTGGTACCCATCCCATGGGTCCCAAATCTCCAGGTTCAAGGGCATCTTCCTACATCGAAAACATGCATGAGAAACCCAGAAGATGGTACACCGTGTGATCGGGAAAGGTTTCTAAAACGCACCTCATTTCTCATCTCCTTGTGCTCGGGTTCGCCATTCCAGCCGCGTTAGTAGCAATCTCCCTCCGTGGAGAATCAGCACCTTTAACCTCCTGTTCCGTACAGGTTGCAATTTGTCCTGAGGATGAACGGGAAGTGGGGGAACCAATGAGAGACTAGCTCTAGGTGTTGGGACAGGCACAGGTCACTCTATTTTCCCATCAGGAAGAAGAATTAACCACAGGCTCAGCCTGCCGCCCGGAACCAGAATAGGGCCTGAAGCAATCCTGCGCTTTTGCGGCCAGCTCCGAAGAAAGCGAGTTGAAAAATGGAGCTCAGGGGCACTGCAATTCACAAACCTGCAGAGTTAGAAATGATAACTCTCGTCCACAAATATATTGAGGGAAGGCAACGAAGAGGATTTGAAAGCAAGGCAGAATTGCAGGAAACAGATTTCAGGAGGTAGATTCGAATCGCCTTTAAAGCACAGGAAAGGCGGCAAAACCTCGACCATGATGCCCTTGGCCAAAAAGGGCGTATGCGTTTTTTCCTGAATATATTCAGGAAAAAACGCATACGCCCTTTTTGGCCAACCAAGCAACCTGGAAAGGCAAATCAGCGCTACAAAGAAGTCTCGCTTCCCATCGGTCAAAAGGGCCATGCTGAATAAAGTGTCAAAACCAGAAATGCAGGACAGGCCATGGAGAAACGGGAGCCTTGCTACGCTGATGGGCGGGATGTAAATTGCCAACAGCCACTCTGGAGAAGTGTACGGTGTGTCCTGAAACCTCTAAAAAACTCAGCTTAGAGAGCATAGGGCACTTCCACTCATGGGTGTATAAATTGGGAAAAGTAAAAATCAGCAAGACACAGGCACCCCAAAGTTTAGGGCTGCTCTGTTGACAAGAACCTCCACTTCGTTACACCTTAAATATGCCAGGAAAGAAAAAAATGGATAAAGAAGTTGTGGTCCTTATGTACAATGGAATATCACTCAGCCAGGAAATCAACGTCATAAGGCTAGTAGCAGCATGATGAGTGGATTTAGGTACGACGATTCTAAGTGAAATAAGTCAACCAGAAAACGACACTTATCATAAGATATCACTTATAGAGGGAATGTAAAAACCGCTACACTTGAACTGAATTACAAAACAGAACAGAGACACACGTTTACAAAACACACTATGGCTGCTTAACGGGAAAGGTGAGGTCGGGTGAGGCAGAAAACAAGGGTTTCAAATTAGCTCAGATACCATTCAATAAACCCAATATGTAATAGACAAGACCTACTCCTTGCTCAGTGAACTGGACGCAAAAACCCCCTATTCACCGCCCAAGAATATATCTGACTAGGAAGAATCTTCAAAGCTATGTATTGATATCTCTCTGTAAGTGAGTCAAGTGGGTGTAAAGCAGCATAAAAACAGCAGTGAAAAGCAGCTAAACCCCATTATAAAAATCAATTACTTTTAAAAACCCGTGAAACAAAGACAGTGAAAGAGAGAGAAATTCTTACAATATTCGTTCAGGGGCTGTGATGCCACCTGGATTGACCATCTCTAGACCCACAGCTGATTGAGACATAAGGGTGGACACTCTTGGGGCTGAGAGGTTTGGTCAGGTTGGTTGAGGAAACGCAGGCCCTTTAAAGTAATACTGCGTGGTACCCATCCCATGGGTCCCAAATCTCCAAGTTCAAGGGCATCTTCCTATAACAAAAACATGCATGAGAAACCCAGAAGATGGTACACCGTGTGATCGGGAAAGGTTTCGAAAACGCACCTCATTTCTCATCTCCTTGTGCTCGGGTTGGCCATTACAGCCGCTTTACTAGCAATCTCCCTCCTTCGAGAATCAGCACCTTCAACCTCCTGTTCCGTACAGGTTGCAAATTGTCCTGAGGATGAACGGGAAGAGGGGGAACCAGTGAGAGACTAGCTCTAGGTGTTGGGACAGGCACAGGTCACTCTATTTTCCCATCAGGAAGAAGAATTAACCACAGGCTCAGCCTGCCGCCCGGAAGCAGAACAGGGCCTGAAGCAATCCTGCGCTTTTGCGGCCAGCTCCCAAAAAAACGAGTTGAAAAATCGAGCTCAGGGGCACTGCAATTCACAAACCTGCAGAGTTAGAAATGATAACTCTCGTCCACAAATATATTGAGGGAAGGCAACGAGGAGGATTTGAAAGCAAGGCAGAATTGCAGGAAACAGATTTCAGGAGGTAGAGTCGAATCGCCTTTAAAGCACAGGAAAAGCGGCAAAACCTCGACCATGATGCCCTTGGCCAAAAAGGGCGTATGCGTTTTTTCCTGAATATATTCAGGAAAAAACGCATACGCCCTTTTTGGCCAACCAAGCAACCTGGAAAGGCAAATCAGCGCTACAAAGAAGTCTCGCTTCCCATCGGTCAAAAGGGCCATGCTGAATAAAGTGTCAAAACCAGAAATGCAGGACAGGCCATGGAGAAACGGGAGCCTTACTACGCTGATGGGCGGGATGTAAATTGCCAACAGCCACTCTGGAGAAGTGTACGGTGTTTCCTGAAACATCTAAAGAACTCAGCATAGAGAGAATAAGGCACTTCCACTCATGGGCGTATAAATTGGGAAAACTAAAAATCAGCAAGACACAGGCACCCCAAAGTTTAGGGCTGCTCTGTTGACAAGAACCTCCACTTCGTTACACCTTAAATATCCCAGGAAAGAGAAAAATGGAAAAGGAAGTTGTGGTCCTTAGGTACAATGGCATATCACTCAGCCATGAAATTAACGTCATAAGGCTAGTAGCAGCATGATGAGAGGATTTAGGTACGATGATTCTAAGTGAAATAAGTCACACAGAAAAAGACACTTATCATAAGATATCACTTAGAGAGGGAATGTAAAAACCGCTACACTTGAACTGAATTACAAAACAGAACAGCGTCACACGTTTAGAAGACACACTATGGCTGCTTAACGGGAAAGGTGAGGTGGGGTGATGCATAAAACAAGGGTTTCAAATGAGCTCAGATACCGTTCCATAAACCCAATATGTAATAGACAAGACCTACTCCTTGCTCAGTGAACTGGACTCGACACCCCCTATTCACCGCCCAAGAATATACCTGACTAGGAAGAATCTTCAAAGCTATGTATTGATATCTCTCTGTAAATGAGTCAAGTGGGTGTAAAGCAGCATAAACAGAGCAGTGAAAAGCAGCTAAACCCCATTATAAAAATCAATTACTTTTAAAATCCCGTGAAACAAAGACAGTGAAAGAGAGAGAAATTCTTACAAAATTCGTTCAGGGGCTGTGATGCCACCTGGATTGACCATATCTAGACCCACAGCTGATTGAGACATAAGGGTGGACACTCTTGTGGCTGAGAGGTTTGGTGAGGTTGGGTGAGCAAACGCAGACCCTTTAAAGTAATACTGCATGGTACCCATCCCATGGGTCCCAAATCTCCAGGTTCAAGGGCATCTTCCTACGTCGAAAACATGCATGAGAAACCCAGAAGATGGTACACCGTGTGATCGGGAAAGGTTTCTAAAACGCACCTCATTTCTCATCTCCTTGTGCTCGGGTTCGCCATTCCAGCCACGTTAGTAGCAATCTCCCTCCGTGGAGAATCAGCACCTTTAACCTCCTGTTCCGTACAGGTTGCAATTTGTCCTGAGGATGAACGGGAAGAGGGGGAACCAATGAGAGACTAGCTCTAGGTGTTGGGACAGGCACAGGTCACTCTATTTTCCCATCAGGAAGAAGAATTAACCACAGGCTCAGCCTGCCGCCCGGAACCAGAATAGGGCCTGAAGCAATCCTGCGCTTTTGCGGCCAGCTCCGAAGAAAGCGAGTTGAAAAATGGAGCTCAGGGGCACTGCAATTCACAAACCTGCAGAGTTAGAAATGATAACTCTCGTCCACAAATATATTGAGGGAAGGCAACGAAGAGGATTTGAAAGCAAGGCAGAATTGCAGGAAACAGATTTCAGGAGGTAGATTCGAATCGCCTTTAAAGCACAGGAAAGGCGGCAAAACCTCGACCATGATGCCCTTGGCCAAAAAGGGCGTATGCGTTTTTTCCTGAATATATTCAGGAAAAAACGCATACGCCCTTTTTGGCCAACCAAGCAACCTGGAAAGGCAAATCAGCGCTACAAAGAAGTCTCGCTTCCCATCGGTCAAAAGGGCCATGCTGAATAAAGTGTCAAAACCAGAAATGCAGGACAGGCCATGGAGAAACGGGAGCCTTGCTACGCTGATGGGCGGGATGTAAATTGCCAACAGCCACTCTGGAGAAGTGTACGGTGTGTCCTGAAACCTCTAAAAAACTCAGCTTAGAGAGCATAGGGCACTTCCACTCATGGGTGTATAAATTGGGAAAAGTAAAAATCAGCAAGACACAGGCACCCCAAAGTTTAGGGCTGCTCTGTTGACAAGAACCTCCACTTCGTTACACCTTAAATATGCCAGGAAAGAAAAAAATGGATAAAGAAGTTGTGGTCCTTATGTACAATGGAATATCACTCAGCCAGGAAATCAACGTCATAAGGCTAGTAGCAGCATGATGAGTGGATTTAGGTACGACGATTCTAAGTGAAATAAGTCAACCAGAAAACGACACTTATCATAAGATATCACTTATAGAGGGAATGTAAAAACCGCTACACTTGAACTGAATTACAAAACAGAACAGAGACACACGTTTACAAAACACACTATGGCTGCTTAACGGGAAAGGTGAGGTCGGGTGAGGCAGAAAACAAGGGTTTCAAATTAGCTCAGATACCGTTCAATAAGCCCAATATGTAATAGACAAGACCTACTCCTTGCTCAGTGAACTGGACGCAAAAACCCCTATTCACCGCCCAAGAATATATCTGACTAGGAAGAATCTTCAAAGCTATGTATTGATATCTCTCTGTAAGTGAGTCAAGTGGGTGTAAAGCAGCATAAAAACAGCAGTGAAAAGCAGCTAAACCCCATTATAAAAATCAATTACTTTTAAAAACCCGTGAAACAAAGACAGTGAAAGAGAGAGAAATTCTTACAATATTCGTTCAGGGGCTGTGATGCCACCTGGATTGACCATCTCTAGACCCACAGCTGATTGAGACATAAGGGTGGACACTCTTGGGGCTGAGAGGTTTGGTCAGGTTGGTTGAGGAAACGCAGGCCCTTTAAAGTAATACTGCGTGGTACCCATCCCATGGGTCCCAAATCTCCAAGTTCAAGGGCATCTTCCTATAACAAAAACATGCATGAGAAACCCAGAAGATGGTACACCGTGTGATCGGGAAAGGTTTCGAAAACGCACCTCATTTCTCATCTCCTTGTGCTCGGGTTGGCCATTACAGCCGCTTTACTAGCAATCTCCCTCCTTCGAGAATCAGCACCTTCAACCTCCTGTTCCGTACAGGTTGCAAATTGTCCTGAGGATGAACGGGAAGAGGGGGAACCAGTGAGAGACTAGCTCTAGGTGTTGGGACAGGCACAGGTCACTCTATTTTCCCATCAGGAAGAAGAATTAACCACAGGCTCAGCCTGCCGCCCGGAAGCAGAACAGGGCCTGAAGCAATCCTGTGCTTTTGCGGCCAGCTCCCAAAAAAACGAGTTGAAAAATCGAGCTCAGGGGCACTGCAATTCACAAACCTGCAGAGTTATAAATGATAACTCTCGTCCACAAATATATTGAGGGAAGGCAACGAGGAGGATTTGAAAGCAAGGCAGAATTGCAGGAAACAGATTTCAGGAGGTAGAGTCGAATCGCCTTTAAAGCACAGGAAAAGCGGCAAAACCTCGACCATGATGCCCTTGGCCAAAAAGGGCGTATGCGTTTTTTCCTGAATATATTCAGGAAAAAACGCATACGCCCTTTTTGGCCAACCAAGCAACCTGGAAAGGCAAACCAGCGCTACAAAGAAGTCTCGCTTCCCATCGGTCAAAAGGGCCATGCTGAATAAAGTGTCAAAACCAGAAATGCAGGACAGGCCATGGAGAAACGGGAGCCTTACTACGCTGATGGGCGGGATGTAAATTGCCAACAGCCACTCTGGAGAAGTGTACGGTGTTTCCTGAAACATCTAAAGAACTCAGCATAGAGAGCATAAGGCACTTCCACTCATGGGCGTATAAATTGGGAAAACTAAAAATCAGCAAGACACAGGCACCCCAAAGTTTAGGGCTGCTCTGTTGACAAGAACCTCCACTTCGTTACACCTTAAATATCCCAGGAAAGAGAAAAATGGATAAGGAAGTTGTGGTCCTTCTGTACAATGGATTATCACTCAGCCATGAAATTAACGTCATAAGGCTAGTAGCAGCATGATGAGAGGATTTAGGTACGATGATTCTAAGTGAAATAAGTCACACAGAAAAAGACACTTATCATAAGATATCACTTAGAGAGGGAATGTAAAAACCGCTACACTTGAACTGAATTACAAAACAGAACAGCGTCACACGTTTACAAAACACACTATGGCTGCTTAACGGGAATGGTGAGGTCAGGTGAGGTAGAAAACAAGGGTTTCAAATTAGCTCAGATACCGTTCCATAAACCCAATATGTAATAGACAAGACCTACTCCTTGCTCAGTGAACTGGACTCGACACCCCCTATTCACCGCCCAAGAATATACCTGACTAGGAAGAATCTTCAAAGCTATGTATTGATATCTCTCTGTAAATGAGTCAAGTGGGTGTAAAGCAGCATAAACAGAGCAGTGAAAAGCAGCTAAACCCCATTATAAAAATCAATTACTTTTAAAATCCCGTGAAACAAAGACAGTGAAAGAGAGAGAAATTCTTACAAAATTCGTTCAGGGGCTGTGATGCCACCTGGATTGACCATATCTAGACCCACAGCTGATTGAGACATAAGGGTGGACACTCTTGGGGCTGAGAGGTTTGGTGAGGTTGGGTGAGCAAACGCAGACCCTTTAAAGTAATACTGCATGGTACCCATCCCATGGGTCCCAAATCTCCAGGTTCAAGGGCATCTTCCTACATCGAAAACATGCATGAGAAACCCAGAAGATGGTACACCGTGTGATCGGGAAAGGTTTCTAAAACGCACCTCATTTCTCATCTCCTTGTGCTCGGGTTGGCCATTCCAGCCGCGTTAGTAGCAATCTCCCTCCGTGGAGAATCAGCACCTTCAACCTCCTGTTCCGTACAGGTTGCAAATTGTCCTGAGGATGAACGGGAAGAGGGGGAACCAGTGAGAGACTAGCTCTAGGTGTTGGGACAGGCACAGGTCACTCTATTTTCCCATCAGGAAGAAGAATTAACCACAGGCTCAGCCTGCCGCCCGGAACCAGAATAGGGCCTGAAGCAATCCTGCGCTTTTGCGGCCAGCTCCGAAGAAAGCGAGTTGAAAAATGGAGCTCAGGGGCACAGCAATTCACAAACCTGCAGAGTTAGAAATGATAACTCTCGTCCACAAATATATTGAGGGAAGGCAACGAAGAGGATTTGAAAGCAAGGCAGAATTGCAGGAAACAGATTTCAGGAGGTAGATTCGAATCGCCTTTAAAGCACAGGAAAGGCGGCAAAACCTCGACCATGATGCCCTTGGCCAAAAAGGGCGTATGCGTTTTTTCCTGAATATATTCAGGAAAAAACGCATACGCCCTTTTTGGCCAACCAAGCAACCTGGAAAGGCAAATCAGCGCTACAAAGAAGTCTCGCTTCCCATCGGTCAAAAGGGCCATGCTGAATAAAGTGTCAAAACCAGAAATGCAGGACAGGCCATGGAGAAACGGGAGCCTTGCTACGCTGATGGGCGGGATGTAAATTGCCAACAGCCACTCTGGAGAAGTGTACGGTGTGTCCTGAAACCTCTAAAAAACTCAGCTTAGAGAGCATAGGGCACTTCCACTCATGGGTGTATAAATTGGGAAAAGTAAAAATCAGCAAGACACAGGCACCCCAAAGTTTAGGGCTGCTCTGTTGACAAGAACCTCCACTTCGTTACACCTTAAATATGCCAGGAAAGAAAAAAATGGATAAAGAAGTTGTGGTCCTTATGTACAATGGAATATCACTCAGCCAGGAAATCAACGTCATAAGGCTAGTAGCAGCATGATGAGTGGATTTAGGTACGACGATTCTAAGTGAAATAAGTCAACCAGAAAACGACACTTATCATAAGATATCACTTATAGAGGGAATGTAAAAACCGCTACACTTGAACTGAATTACAAAACAGAACAGAGACACACGTTTACAAAACACACTATGGCTGCTTAACGGGAAAGGTGAGGTCGGGTGAGGCAGAAAACAAGGGTTTCAAATTAGCTCAGATACCGTTCAATAAGCCCAATATGTAATAGACAAGACCTACTCCTTGCTCAGTGAACTGGACGCAAAAACCCCTATTCACCGCCCAAGAATATATCTGACTAGGAAGAATCTTCAAAGCTATGTATTGATATCTCTCTGTAAGTGAGTCAAGTGGGTGTAAAGCAGCATAAAAACAGCAGTGAAAAGCAGCTAAACCCCATTATAAAAATCAATTACTTTTAAAAACCCGTGAAACAAAGACAGTGAAAGAGAGAGAAATTCTTACAATATTCGTTCAGGGGCTGTGATGCCACCTGGATTGACCATCTCTAGACCCACAGCTGATTGAGACATAAGGGTGGACACTCTTGGGGCTGAGAGGTTTGGTCAGGTTGGTTGAGGAAACGCAGGCCCTTTAAAGTAATACTGCGTGGTACCCATCCCATGGGTCCCAAATCTCCAAGTTCAAGGGCATCTTCCTATAACAAAAACATGCATGAGAAACCCAGAAGATGGTACACCGTGTGATCGGGAAAGGTTTCGAAAACGCACCTCATTTCTCATCTCCTTGTGCTCGGGTTGGCCATTACAGCCGCTTTACTAGCAATCTCCCTCCTTCGAGAATCAGCACCTTCAACCTCCTGTTCCGTACAGGTTGCAAATTGTCCTGAGGATGAACGGGAAGAGGGGGAACCAGTGAGAGACTAGCTCTAGGTGTTGGGACAGGCACAGGTCACTCTATTTTCCCATCAGGAAGAAGAATTAACCACAGGCTCAGCCTGCCGCCCGGAAGCAGAACAGGGCCTGAAGCAATCCTGTGCTTTTGCGGCCAGCTCCCAAAAAAACGAGTTGAAAAATCGAGCTCAGGGGCACTGCAATTCACAAACCTGCAGAGTTATAAATGATAACTCTCGTCCACAAATATATTGAGGGAAGGCAACGAGGAGGATTTGAAAGCAAGGCAGAATTGCAGGAAACAGATTTCAGGAGGTAGAGTCGAATCGCCTTTAAAGCACAGGAAAAGCGGCAAAACCTCGACCATGATGCCCTTGGCCAAAAAGGGCGTATGCGTTTTTTCCTGAATATATTCAGGAAAAAACGCATACGCCCTTTTTGGCCAACCAAGCAACCTGGAAAGGCAAACCAGCGCTACAAAGAAGTCTCGCTTCCCATCGGTCAAAAGGGCCATGCTGAATAAAGTGTCAAAACCAGAAATGCAGGACAGGCCATGGAGAAACGGGAGCCTTACTACGCTGATGGGCGGGATGTAAATTGCCAACAGCCACTCTGGAGAAGTGTACGGTGTTTCCTGAAACATCTAAAGAACTCAGCATAGAGAGCATAAGGCACTTCCACTCATGGGCGTATAAATTGGGAAAACTAAAAATCAGCAAGACACAGGCACCCCAAAGTTTAGGGCTGCTCTGTTGACAAGAACCTCCACTTCGTTACACCTTAAATATCCCAGGAAAGAGAAAAATGGATAAGGAAGTTGTGGTCCTTATGTACAATGGCATATCACTCAGCCATGAAATTAACGTCATAAGGCTAGTAGCAGCATGATGAGAGGATTTAGGTACGATGATTCTAAGTGAAATAAGTCACACAGAAAAAGACACTTATCATAAGATATCACTTAGAGAGGGAATGTAAAAACCGCTACACTTGAACTGAATTACAAAACAGAACAGCGTCACACGTTTACAAAACACACTATGGCTGCTTAACGGGAATGGTGAGGTCAGGTGAGGTAGAAAACAAGGGTTTCAAATTAGCTCAGATACCGTTCCATAAACCCAATATGTAATAGACAAGACCTACTCCTTGCTCAGTGAACTGGACTCGACACCCCCTATTCACCGCCCAAGAATATACCTGACTAGGAAGAATCTTCAAACTATGTATTGATATCTCTCTGTAAATGAGTCAAGTGGGTGTAAAGCAGCATAAACAGAGCAGTGAAAAGCAGCTAAACCCCATTATAAAAATCAATTACTTTTAAAATCCCGTGAAACAAAGACAGTGAAAGAGAGAGAAATTCTTACAAAATTCGTTCAGGGGCTGTGATGCCACCTGGATTGACCATATCTAGACCCACAGCTGATTGAGACATAAGGGTGGACACTCTTGGGGCTGAGAGGTTTGGTGAGGTTGGGTGAGCAAACGCAGACCCTTTAAAGTAATACTGCATGGTACCCATCCCATGGGTCCCAAATCTCCAGGTTCAAGGGCATCTTCCTACATCGAAAACATGCATGAGAAACCCAGAAGATGGTACACCGTGTGATCGGGAAAGGTTTCGAAAACGCACCTCATTTCTCATCTCCTTGTGCTCGGGTTGGCCATTCCAGCCGCGTTAGTAGCAATCTCCCTCCGTGGAGAATCAGCACCTTCAACCTCCTGTTCCGTACAGGTTGCAAATTGTCCTGAGGATGAACGGGAAGAGGGGGAACCAGTGAGAGACTAGCTCTAGGTGTTGGGACAGGCACAGGTCACTCTATTTTCCCATCAGGAAGAAGAATTAACCACAGGCTCAGCCTGCCGCCCGGAACCAGAATAGGGCCTGAAGCAATCCTGCGCTTTTGCGGCCAGCTCCGAAGAAAGCGAGTTGAAAAATGGAGCTCAGGGGCACAGCAATTCACAAACCTGCAGAGTTAGAAATGATAACTCTCGTCCACAAATATATTGAGGGAAGGCAACGAAGAGGATTTGAAAGCAAGGCAGAATTGCAGGAAACAGATTTCAGGAGGTAGATTCGAATCGCCTTTAAAGCACAGGAAAGGCGGCAAAACCTCGACCATGATGCCCTTGGCCAAAAAGGGCGTATGCGTTTTTTCCTGAATATATTCAGGAAAAAACGCATACGCCCTTTTTGGCCAACCAAGCAACCTGGAAAGGCAAATCAGCGCTACAAAGAAGTCTCGCTTCCCATCGGTCAAAAGGGCCATGCTGAATAAAGTGTCAAAACCAGAAATGCAGGACAGGCCATGGAGAAACGGGAGCCTTGCTACGCTGATGGGCGGGATGTAAATTGCCAACAGCCACTCTGGAGAAGTGTACGGTGTGTCCTGAAACCTCTAAAAAACTCAGCTTAGAGAGCATAGGGCACTTCCACTCATGGGTGTATAAATTGGGAAAAGTAAAAATCAGCAAGACACAGGCACCCCAAAGTTTAGGGCTGCTCTGTTGACAAGAACCTCCACTTCGTTACACCTTAAATATCCCAGGAAAGAAAAAAATGGATAAAGAAGTTGTGGTCCTTATGTACAATGGAATATCACTCAGCCAGGAAATCAACGTCATAAGGCTAGTAGCAGCATGATGAGTGGATTTAGGTACGACGATTCTAAGTGAAATAAGTCAACCAGAAAACGACACTTATCATAAGATATCACTTATAGAGGGAATGTAAAAACCGCTACACTTGAACTGAATTACAAAACAGAACAGAGACACACGTTTACAAAACACACTATGGCTGCTTAACGGGAAAGGTGAGGTCGGGTGAGGCAGAAAACAAGGGTTTCAAATTAGCTCAGATACCATTCAATAAACCCAATATGTAATAGACAAGACCTACTCCTTGCTCAGTGAACTGGACGCAAAAACCCCCTATTCACCGCCCAAGAATATATCTGACTAGGAAGAATCTTCAAAGCTATGTATTGATATCTCTCTGTAAGTGAGTCAAGTGGGTGTAAAGCAGCATAAAAACAGCAGTGAAAAGCAGCTAAACCCCATTATAAAAATCAATTACTTTTAAAAACCCGTGAAACAAAGACAGTGAAAGAGAGAGAAATTCTTACAATATTCGTTCAGGGGCTGTGATGCCACCTGGATTGACCATCTCTAGACCCACAGCTGATTGAGACATAAGGGTGGACACTCTTGGGGCTGAGAGGTTTGGTCAGGTTGGTTGAGGAAACGCAGGCCCTTTAAAGTAATACTGCGTGGTACCCATCCCATGGGTCCCAAATCTCCAAGTTCAAGGGCATCTTCCTATAACAAAAACATGCATGAGAAACCCAGAAGATGGTACACCGTGTGATCGGGAAAGGTTTCGAAAACGCACCTCATTTCTCATCTCCTTGTGCTCGGGTTGGCCATTACAGCCGCTTTACTAGCAATCTCCCTCCTTCGAGAATCAGCACCTTCAACCTCCTGTTCCGTACAGGTTGCAAATTGTCCTGAGGATGAACGGGAAGAGGGGGAACCAGTGAGAGACTAGCTCTAGGTGTTGGGACAGGCACAGGTCACTCTATTTTCCCATCAGGAAGAAGAATTAACCACAGGCTCAGCCTGCCGCCCGGAAGCAGAACAGGGCCTGAAGCAATCCTGCGCTTTTGCGGCCAGCTCCCAAAAAAACGAGTTGAAAAATCGAGCTCAGGGGCACTGCAATTCACAAACCTGCAGAGTTAGAAATGATAACTCTCGTCCACAAATATATTGAGGGAAGGCAACGAGGAGGATTTGAAAGCAAGGCAGAATTGCAGGAAACAGATTTCAGGAGGTAGAGTCGAATCGCCTTTAAAGCACAGGAAAAGCGGCAAAACCTCGACCATGATGCCCTTGGCCAAAAAGGGCGTATGCGTTTTTTCCTGAATATATTCAGGAAAAAACGCATACGCCCTTTTTGGCCAACCAAGCAACCTGGAAAGGCAAATCAGCGCTACAAAGAAGTCTCGCTTCCCATCGGTCAAAAGGGCCATGCTGAATAAAGTGTCAAAACCAGAAATGCAGGACAGGCCATGGAGAAACGGGAGCCTTACTACGCTGATGGGCGGGATGTAAATTGCCAACAGCCACTCTGGAGAAGTGTACGGTGTTTCCTGAAACATCTAAAGAACTCAGCATAGAGAGAATAAGGCACTTCCACTCATGGGCGTATAAATTGGGAAAACTAAAAATCAGCAAGACACAGGCACCCCAAAGTTTAGGGCTGCTCTGTTGACAAGAACCTCCACTTCGTTACACCTTAAATATCCCAGGAAAGAGAAAAATGGAAAAGGAAGTTGTGGTCCTTATGTACAATGGCATATCACTCAGCCATGAAATTAACGTCATAAGGCTAGTAGCAGCATGATGAGAGGATTTAGGTACGATGATTCTAAGTGAAATAAGTCACACAGAAAAAGACACTTATCATAAGATATCACTTAGAGAGGGAATGTAAAAACCGCTACACTTGAACTGAATTACAAAACAGAACAGCGTCACACGTTTAGAAGACACACTATGGCTGCTTAACGGGAAAGGTGAGGTGGGGTGATGCATAAAACAAGGGTTTCAAATGAGCTCAGATACCGTTCCATAAACCCAATATGTAATAGACAAGACCTACTCCTTGCTCAGTGAACTGGACTCGACACCCCCTATTCACCGCCCAAGAATATACCTGACTAGGAAGAATCTTCAAAGCTATGTATTGATATCTCTCTGTAAATGAGTCAAGTGGGTGTAAAGCAGCATAAACAGAGCAGTGAAAAGCAGCTAAACCCCATTATAAAAATCAATTACTTTTAAAATCCCGTGAAACAAAGACAGTGAAAGAGAGAGAAATTCTTACAAAATTCGTTCAGGGGCTGTGATGCCACCTGGATTGACCATATCTAGACCCACAGCTGATTGAGACATAAGGGTGGACACTCTTGGGGCTGAGAGGTTTGGTGAGGTTGGGTGAGCAAACGCAGACCCTTTAAAGTAATACTGCATGGTACCCATCCCATGGGTCCCAAATCTCCAGGTTCAAGGGCATCTTCCTACGTCGAAAACATGCATGAGAAACCCAGAAGATGGTACACCGTGTGATCGGGAAAGGTTTCTAAAACGCACCTCATTTCTCATCTCCTTGTGCTCGGGTTCGCCATTCCAGCCACGTTAGTAGCAATCTCCCTCCGTGGAGAATCAGCACCTTTAACCTCCTGTTCCGTACAGGTTGCAATTTGTCCTGAGGATGAACGGGAAGAGGGGGAACCAATGAGAGACTAGCTCTAGGTGTTGGGACAGGCACAGGTCACTCTATTTTCCCATCAGGAAGAAGAATTAACCACAGGCTCAGCCTGCCGCCCGGAACCAGAATAGGGCCTGAAGCAATCCTGCGCTTTTGCGGCCAGCTCCGAAGAAAGCGAGTTGAAAAATGGAGCTCAGGGGCACTGCAATTCACAAACCTGCAGAGTTAGAAATGATAACTCTCGTCCACAAATATATTGAGGGAAGGCAACGAAGAGGATTTGAAAGCAAGGCAGAATTGCAGGAAACAGATTTCAGGAGGTAGATTCGAATCGCCTTTAAAGCACAGGAAAGGCGGCAAAACCTCGACCATGATGCCCTTGGCCAAAAAGGGCGTATGCGTTTTTTCCTGAATATATTCAGGAAAAAACGCATACGCCCTTTTTGGCCAACCAAGCAACCTGGAAAGGCAAATCAGCGCTACAAAGAAGTCTCGCTTCCCATCGGTCAAAAGGGCCATGCTGAATAAAGTGTCAAAACCAGAAATGCAGGACAGGCCATGGAGAAACGGGAGCCTTGCTACGCTGATGGGCGGGATGTAAATTGCCAACAGCCACTCTGGAGAAGTGTACGGTGTGTCCTGAAACCTCTAAAAAACTCAGCTTAGAGAGCATAGGGCACTTCCACTCATGGGTGTATAAATTGGGAAAAGTAAAAATCAGCAAGACACAGGCACCCCAAAGTTTAGGGCTGCTCTGTTGACAAGAACCTCCACTTCGTTACACCTTAAATATGCCAGGAAAGAAAAAAATGGATAAAGAAGTTGTGGTCCTTATGTACAATGGAATATCACTCAGCCAGGAAATCAACGTCATAAGGCTAGTAGCAGCATGATGAGTGGATTTAGGTACGACGATTCTAAGTGAAATAAGTCAACCAGAAAACGACACTTATCATAAGATATCACTTATAGAGGGAATGTAAAAACCGCTACACTTGAACTGAATTACAAAACAGAACAGCGTCACACGTTTACAAAACACACTATGGCTGCTTAACGGGAAAGGTGAGGTCGGGTGAGGCAGAAAACAAGGGTTTCAAATTAGCTCAGATACCGTTCAATAAACCCAATATGTAATAGACAAGACCTACTCCTTGCTCAGTGAACTGGATGCAAAAAACCCCTATTCACCGCCCAAGAATATATCTGACTAGGAAGAATCTTCAAAGCTATGTATTGATATCTCTCTGTAAGTGAGTCAAGTGGGTGTAAAGCAGCATAAAAACAGCAGTGAAAAGCAGCTAAACCCCATTATAAAAATCAATTACTTTTAAAAACCCGTGAAACAAAGACAGTGAAAGAGAGAGAAATTCTTACAATATTCGTTCAGGGGCTGTGATGCCACCTGGATTGACCATCTCTAGACCCACAGCTGATTGAGACATAAGGGTGGACACTCTTGGGGCTGAGAGGTTTGGTCAGGTTGGTTGAGGAAACGCAGGCCCTTTAAAGTAATACTGCGTGGTACCCATCCCATGGGTCCCAAATCTCCAAGTTCAAGGGCATCTTCCTATAACAAAAACATGCATGAGAAACCCAGAAGATGGTACACCGTGTGATCGGGAAAGGTTTCGAAAACGCACCTCATTTCTCATCTCCTTGTGCTCGGGTTGGCCATTACAGCCGCTTTACTAGCAATCTCCCTCCTTCGAGAATCAGCACCTTCAACCTCCTGTTCCGTACAGGTTGCAAATTGTCCTGAGGATGAACGGGAAGAGGGGGAACCAGTGAGAGACTAGCTCTAGGTGTTGGGACAGGCACAGGTCACTCTATTTTCCCATCAGGAAGAAGAATTAACCACAGGCTCAGCCTGCCGCCCGGAAGCAGAACAGGGCCTGAAGCAATCCTGCGCTTTTGCGGCCAGCTCCCAAAAAAACGAGTTGAAAAATCGAGCTCAGGGGCACTGCAATTCACAAACCTGCAGAGTTAGAAATGATAACTCTCGTCCACAAATATATTGAGGGAAGGCAACGAGGAGGATTTGAAAGCAAGGCAGAATTGCAGGAAACAGATTTCAGGAGGTAGAGTCGAATCGCCTTTAAAGCACAGGAAAAGCGGCAAAACCTCGACCATGATGCCCTTGGCCAAAAAGGGCGTATGCGTTTTTTCCTGAATATATTCAGGAAAAAACGCATACGCCCTTTTTGGCCAACCAAGCAACCTGGAAAGGCAAATCAGCGCTACAAAGAAGTCTCGCTTCCCATCGGTCAAAAGGGCCATGCTGAATAAAGTGTCAAAACCAGAAATGCAGGACAGGCCATGGAGAAACGGGAGCCTTACTACGCTGATGGGCGGGATGTAAATTGCCAACAGCCACTCTGGAGAAGTGTACGGTGTTTCCTGAAACATCTAAAGAACTCAGCATAGAGAGCATAAGGCACTTCCACTCATGGGCGTATAAATTGGGAAAACTAAAAATCAGCAAGACACAGGCACCCCAAAGTTTAGGGCTGCTCTGTTGACAAGAACCTCCACTTCGTTACACCTTAAATATCCCAGGAAAGAGAAAGATGGATAAGGAAGTTGTGGTCCTTATGTACAATGGCATATCACTCAGCCATGAAATCAACGTCATAAGGCTAGTAGCAGCATGATGAGTGGATTTAGGTACGACGATTCTAAGTGAAATAAGTCAACCAGAAAACAACACTTATCATAAGATATGACTTATAGAGGGAATGTAAAAACCGCTACACTTGAACTGAATTACAAAACAGAACAGAGACACACGTTTACAAAACACACTATGGCTGCTTAACGGGAAAGGTGAGGTCGGGTGAGGTAGAAAACAAGGGTTTTAAATTAGCTCAGATACCGTTCCATAAACCCAATATGTAATAGACAAGACCTACTCCTTGCTCAGTGAACTGGACTCGACACCCCCTATTCACCGCCCAAGAATATATCTGACTAGGAACAATCTTGAAAGCTATGTATTGATATCCCTCTGTAAATGAGTCAAGTGGGTGTAAAGCAGCATAAACACAGCAGTGAAAAGCAGCTAAACCCCATTATAAAAATCAATTACTTTTAAAATCCCATGAAACAAAGACAGTGAAAGGGAGAGAAATTCTTGCAAAATTCGTTCAGGGGCTGTGATGCCACCTGGATTGACCATCTCTAGACACACAGCTGATTGAGACATAAGGGTGGACACTCTTGGGGCTGAGAGGTTTGGTGAGGTTGGGTGAGCAAACACAGACCCTTTAAAGTAATACTGTGTGGTACCCATCTCATGGGTCCCAAATCTCCAGGTTCAAGGGACTCTTCCTACATCGAAAACATGCATGAGAAACCCAGAAGATGGTACACCGTGTGATCGGGAAAGGTTTCTAAAACGCACCTCATTTCTCATCTCCTTGTGCTCGGGTTCGCCATTCCAGCCGCGTTAGTAGCAATCTCCCTCCGTGGAGAATCAGCACCTTTAACCTCCTGTTCCGTACAGGTTGCAATTTGTCCTGAGGATGAACGGGAAGAGGGGGAACCAGTGAGAGACTAGCTCTAGGTGTTGGGACAGGAACAGGTCACTCTATTTTCCCATCAGGAAGAAGAATTAACCACAGGATCAGCCTGCCGCCCGGAACCAGAATAGGGCCTGAAGCAATCCTACGCTTTTGTGGCCAGCTCCCAAGAAAACGAGTTGAAAAATGGAGCTCAGGGGCACTGCAATTCACAAACCTGCAGAGTTCGAAATGATAACTCTCGTCCACAAATATATTGAGGAAAGGCAACAAAGAGGATTTGAAAGCAAGTCAGAATTGCAGGAAACAGATTTCAGGAGGTAGATTCAAATCGCCTTTAAAGCACAGGAAAAGCGGCAAAACCTCGACCATGATGCCCTTGGCCAAAAAGGGCGTCTGCGTTTTTTCCTGAATATATTCAGGAAAAAACGCAGACGCCCTTTTTGGCCAACCAAGCAACCTGGAAAGGCAAATCAGCGCTACAAAGAAGTCTCGCTTCCCATCGGTCAAAAGGGCCATGCTGAATAAAGTGTCAAAACCAGAAATGCAGGACAGGCCATGGAGAAACGGGAGCCTTGCTACGCTGATGGGCGGCATGTAAATTGCCAACAGCCACTCTGCAGAAGTGTACAGTGTGTCCTGAAACCTCTAAAAAACTCAGCTTAGAGAACATAGGGCACTTCCACTCATGGGCGTATAAATTGGGAAAACTAAAAATCAGCAAGACACAGGCACCCCAAAGTTTAGGGCTGCTCTGTTGACAAGAACCTCCACTTCGTTACACCTTAAATATCCCAGGAAAGAAAAAAATGGATAAAGAAGTTGTGGTCCTTATGTTCAATGGAATATCACTCAGCCATGAAATCAACGTCATAAGGCTAGTAGCAGCATGATGAGTGGATTTAGGTACGACGATTCTAAGTGAAATAAGTCAACCAGAAAACGACACTTATCATAAGATATCACTTATAGAGGGAATGTAAAGACCGCTACACTTGAACTGAATTACAAAACAGAACAGAGACACGCGTTTACAAAACACACTATGGCTGCTTAACGGGAAAGGTGAGGTTGGGTGAGGCAGAAAACAAGGGTTTCAAATTAGCTCAGATACCGTTCAATAAACCCAATATGTAATAGACAAGACCTACTCCTTGCTCAGTGAACTGGACTCGACACCCCCTATTCACCGCCCAAGAATATATCTGACAAGGAAGAATCTTCAAAGCTATGTATTGATATCTCTCTGTAAATGAGTCAAGTGGGTGTAAAGCAGCATAAACACAGCAGTGAAAAGCAGCTAAACCCCATTATAAAAATCAATTACTTTTAAAATCCCATGAAACAAAGACAGTGAAAGAGAGAGAAATTCTTACAAAATTCGTTCAGGGGCTGTGATGCCACCTTTGTTGACCATCTCTAGACCCACAGCTGATTGAGACATAAGGGTGGACACTCGTGGGGCTGAGAGGTTTGGTGAGGTTGGGTGAGCAAACGCAGACCCTTTAAAGTAATACTGCGTGGTACCCATCCCATGGGTCCCAAATCTCCAAGTTCAAGGGGATCTTCCTATATCAAAAACATGCATGAGAAACCCAGAAGATGGTACACCGTGCGATCGGGAAAGGTTTCTAAAACGCACCTCATTTCTCATCTCCTTGTGCTCTGGTTCGCCATTCCAGCCGAGTTACTAGCAATCTCCCTCCGTGGAGAATCAGCACCTTTAACCTCCTGTTCCGTACAGGTTGCAATTTGTCCTGAGGATGAACGGGAAGAGGGGGAACCAGTGAGAGACTAGCTCTAGGTGTTGGGACAGGCATAGGTCACTCTATTTTCCCATCAGGAAGAAGAATTAACCACAGGCTCAGCCTGCCGCCCGGAACCAGAATAGGGCCTGAAGCAATCCTGCGCTTTTGCGGCCAACTCCCAAGAAAGCGAGTTGAAAAATGGAGCTCAGGGGCACTGCAATTCACAGACCTGCAGAGTTAGAAATGATAACTCTCGTCCACAAATATATTGAGGGAAGGCAACGAAGAGGATTTGAAAGCAAGGCAGAATTGCAGAAAAAAGATTTCAGCAGGTAGATTCGAATCGCCTTTAAAACACAGGAAAAGCGGCAAAACCTCGACCATGATGCCCTTGGCCAAAAAGGGCGTATGCGTTTTTTTCCTGAATATATTCAGGAAAAAACGCATACGCCCTTTTTGGCCAACCAAGCAACCTGGAAAGGCAAATCAGCGCTACAAAGAAGTCTCGCTTCCCATCGGTCAAAAGGGCCATGCTGAATAAAGTGTCAAAACCAGAAATGCAGGACAGGCCATGGAGACACGGGAGCCTTGCTACGCTGATGGGCGGGATGTAAATTGCCAACAGCCACTCTGGAGAAGTGTACGGTGTGTCCTGAAACATCTAAAAAACTCAGCTTAGAGAGCATAGGGCACTTCCACTCATGGGCGCATGAATTGGAAAAATTAAAAATCATCAAGACACAGGCACCACAAAGTTTAGGGCTGCTCTGTTGACAAGAACCTCCACTTCGTTACACCTTAAATATCCCAGGAAAGAAAAAAATGGATAAAGAAGTTGTGGTCCTTATGTACAATGGAATATCACTCAGCCATGAAATCAACGTCATAAGGCTAGTAGCAGCATGATGAGTGGATTTAGGTACGACGATTCTAAGTGAAATAAGTCAACCAGAAAACGACACTTATCATAAGATATCACTTATAGAGGGAATGTAAAAACCGCTACACTTGAACTGAATTACAAAACAGAACAGAGACACACGTTTACAAAACACACTATGGCTTCTTAACGGGAAAGCTGAGGTCGGGTGAGGCAGAAAACAAGGGTTTCAAATTAGCTCAGATACCGTTCCATAAACCCAATATGTATTAGACAAGACCTACTCCTTGCTCAGTGAACTGGACGCAAAAACCCCCTATTCACCGCCCAAGAATATATCTGACTAGGAAGAATCTTCAAAGCTATGTATTGATATCTCTCTGTAAGTGAGTCAAGTGGGTGTAAAGCAGCATAAAAACAGCAGTGAAAAGCAGCTAAACCCCATTTTAAAAATCAATTACTTTTAAAAAGCCGTGAAACAAAGACAGTGAAAGATAGGGAAATTCTTACAATATTCGTTCAGGGGCTGTGATGCCACCTGGATTGACCATATCTAGACCCACAGCTGATTGAGACATAAGGGTGGACACTCTTGGGGCTGAGAGGTTTGGTCAGGTTGGTTGAGGAAACGCAGGCCCTTTAAAGTAATACTGCGTGGTACCCATCCCATGGGTCCAAAATCTCCAAGTTCAAGGGCATCTTCCTATAACAAAAACATGCATGAGAAACCCAGAAGATGGTACACCGTGTGATCGGGAAAGGTTTCGAAAACGCACCTCATTTCTCATCTCCTTGTGCTCGGGTTGGCCATTACAGCCGCTCTACTAGCAATCTCCCTCCTTCGAGAATCAGCACCTTCAACCTCCTGTTCCGTACAGGTTGCAAATTGTCCTGAGGATGAACGGGAAGAGGGGGAACCAGTGAGAGACTAGCTCTAGGTGTTGGGACAGGCACAGGTCACTCTATTTTCCTATCAGGAAGAAGAATTAACCACAGGCTCAGCCTGCCGCCCGGAAGCAGAACAGGGCCTGAAGCAATCCTGTGCTTTTGCGGCCAGCTCCCAAAAAAACGAGTTGAAAAATCGAGCTCAGGGGCACTGCAATTCACAAACCTGCAGAGTTATAAATGATAACTCTCGTCCACAAATATATTGAGGGAAGGCAACGAGGAGGATTTGAAAGCAAGGCAGAATTGCAGGAAACAGATTTCAGGAGGTAGAGTCGAATCGCCTTTAAAGCACAGGAAAGGCGGCAAAACCTCGACCATGATGCCCTTGGCCAAAAAGGGCGTATGCGTTTTTTCCTGAATATATTCAGGAAAAAACGCATACGCCCTTTTTGGCCAACCAAGCAACCTGGAAAGGCAAATCAGCGCTACAAAGAAGTCTCGCTTCCCATCGGTCAAAAGGGCCATGCTGAATAAAGTGTCAAAACCAGAAATGCAGGACAGGCCATGGAGAAACGGGAGCCTTGCTACGCTGATGGGCGGGATGTAAATTGCCAACAGCCACTCTGGAGAAGTGTACGGTGTGTCCTGAAACCTCTAAAAAACTCAGCTTAGAGAGCATAGGGCACTTCCACTCATGGGCGTATAAATTGGGAAAACTAAAAATCAGCAAGACACAGGCACCCCAAAGTTTAGGGCTGCTCTGTTGACAAGAACCTCCACTTCGTTACACCTTAAATATCCCAGGAAAGAGAAAAATGGATAAAGAAGTTGTGGTCCTTATGTACAATGGCATATCACTCAGCCATGAAATTAACGTCATAAGGCTAGTAGCAGCATGATGAGAGGATTTAGGTACGATGATTCTAAGTGAAATAAGTCACACAGAAAAAGACACTTATCATAAGATATCACTTAGAGAGGGAATGTAAAAACCGCTACACTTGAACTGAATTACAAAACAGAACAGCGTCACACGTTTACAAAACACACTATGGCTGCTTAACGGGAAAGGTGAGGTCAGGTGAGGTAGAAAACAAGGGTTTCAAATTAGCTCAGATACCGTTCCATAAACCCAATATGTAATAGACAAGACCTACTCCTTGCTCAGTGAACTGGACTCGACACCCCCTATTCACCGCCCAAGAATATACCTGACTAGGAAGAATCTTCAAAGCTATGTATTGATATCTCTCTGTAAATGAGTCAAGTGGGTGTAAAGCAGCATAAACAGAGCAGTGAAAAGCAGCTAAACCCCATTATAAAAATCAATTACTTTTAAAATCCCGTGAAACAAAGACAGTGAAAGAGAGAGAAATTCTTACAAAATTCGTTCAGGGGCTGTGATGCCACCTGGATTGACCATATCTAGACCCACAGCTGATTGAGACATAAGGGTGGACACTCTTGGGGCTGAGAGGTTTGGTGAGGTTGGGTGAGCAAACGCAGACCCTTTAAAGTAATACTGCATGGTACCCATCCCATGGGTCCCAAATCTCCAGGTTCAAGGGCATCTTCCTACATCGAAAACATGCATGAGAAACCCAGAAGATGGTACACCGTGTGATCGGGAAAGGTTTCTAAAACGCACCTCATTTCTCATCTCCTTGTGCTCGGGTTCGCCATTCCAGCCGCGTTAGTAGCAATCTCCCTCCGTGGAGAATCAGCACCTTTAACCTCCTGTTCCGTACAGGTTGCAATTTGTCCTGAGGATGAACGGGAAGAGGGGGAACCAATGAGAGACTAGCTCTAGGTGTTGGGACAGGCACAGGTCACTCTATTTTCCCATCAGGAAGAAGAATTAACCACAGGCTCAGCCTGCCGCCCGGAACCAGAATAGGGCCTGAAGCAATCCTGCGCTTTTGCGGCCAGCTCCGAAGAAAGCGAGTTGAAAAATGGAGCTCAGGGGCACTGCAATTCACAAACCTGCAGAGTTAGAAATGATAACTCTCGTCCACAAATATATTGAGGGAAGGCAACGAAGAGGATTTGAAAGCAAGGCAGAATTGCAGGAAACAGATTTCAGGAGGTAGATTCGAATCGCCTTTAAAGCACAGGAAAGGCGGCAAAACCTCGACCATGATGCCCTTGGCCAAAAGGGGCGTATGCGTTTTTTCCTGAATATATTCAGGAAAAAACGCATACGCCCTTTTTGGCCAACCAAGCAACCTGGAAAGGCAAATCAGCGATACAAAGAAGTCTCGCTTCCCATCGGTCAAAAGGGCCATGCTGAATAAAGTGTCAAAACCAGAAATGCAGGACAGGCCATGGAGAAACGGGAGCCTTGCTACGCTGATGGGCGGGATGTAAATTGCCAACAGCCACTCTGGAGAAGTGTACGGTGTGTCCTGAAACCTCTAAAAAACTCAGCTTAGAGAGCATAGGGCACTTCCACTCATGGGTGTATAAATTGGGAAAAGTAAAAATCAGCAAGACACAGGCACCCCAAAGTTTAGGGCTGCTCTGTTGACAAGAACCTCCACTTCGTTACACCTTAAATATGCCAGGAAAGAAAAAAATGGATAAAGAAGTTGTGGTCCTTATGTACAATGGAATATCACTCAGCCAGGAAATCAACGTCATAAGGCTAGTAGCAGCATGATGAGTGGATTTAGGTACGACGATTCTAAGTGAAATAAGTCAACCAGAAAACGACACTTATCATAAGATATCACTTATAGAGGGAATGTAAAAACCGCTACACTTGAACTGAATTACAAAACAGAACAGAGACACACGTTTACAAAACACACTATGGCTGCTTAACGGGAAAGGTGAGGTCGGGTGAGGCAGAAAACAAGGGTTTCAAATTAGCTCAGATACCGTTCAATAAACCCAATATGTAATAGACAAGACCTACTCCTTGCTCAGTGAACTGGATGCAAAAAACCCCTATTCACCGCCCAAGAATATATCTGACTAGGAAGAATCTTCAAAGCTATGTATTGATATCTCTCTGTAAGTGAGTCAAGTGGGTGTAAAGCAGCATAAAAACAGCAGTGAAAAGCAGCTAAACCCCATTATAAAAATCAATTACTTTTAAAAACCCGTGAAACAAAGACAGTGAAAGAGAGAGAAATTCTTACAATATTCGTTCAGGGGCTGTGATGCCACCTGGATTGACCATCTCTAGACCCACAGCTGATTGAGACATAAGGGTGGACACTCTTGGGGCTGAGAGGTTTGGTCAGGTTGGTTGAGGAAACGCAGGCCCTTTAAAGTAATACTGCGTGGTACCCATCCCATGGGTCCCAAATCTCCAAGTTCAAGGGCATCTTCCTATAACAAAAACATGCATGAGAAACCCAGAAGATGGTACACCGTGTGATCGGGAAAGGTTTCGAAAACGCACCTCATTTCTCATCTCCTTGTGCTCGGGTTGGCCATTACAGCCGCTTTACTAGCAATCTCCCTCCTTCGAGAATCAGCACCTTCAACCTCCTGTTCCGTACAGGTTGCAAATTGTCCTGAGGATGAACGGGAAGAGGGGGAACCAGTGAGAGACTAGCTCTAGGTGTTGGGACAGGCACAGGTCACTCTATTTTCCCATCAGGAAGAAGAATTAACCACAGGCTCAGCCTGCCGCCCGGAAGCAGAACAGGGCCTGAAGCAATCCTGCGCTTTTGCGGCCAGGTCCCAAAAAAACGAGTTGAAAAATCGAGCTCAGGGGCACTGCAATTCACAAACCTGCAGAGTTAGAAATGATAACTCTCGTCCACAAATATATTGAGGGAAGGCAACGAGGAGGATTTGAAAGCAAGGCAGAATTGCAGGAAACAGATTTCAGGAGGTAGAGTCGAATCGCCTTTAAAGCACAGGAAAAGCGGCAAAACCTCGACCATGATGCCCTTGGCCAAAAAGGGCGTATGCGTTTTTTCCTGAATATATTCAGGAAAAAACGCATACGCCCTTTTTGGCCAACCAAGCAACCTGGAAAGGCAAATCAGCGCTACAAAGAAGTCTCGCTTCCCATCGGTCAAAAGGGCCATGCTGAATAAAGTGTCAAAACCAGAAATGCAGGACAGGCCATGGAGAAACGGGAGCCTTACTACGCTGATGGGCGGGATGTAAATTGCCAACAGCCACTCTGGAGAAGTGTACGGTGTTTCCTGAAACATCTAAAGAACTCAGCATAGAGAGCATAAGGCACTTCCACTCATGGGCGTATAAATTGGGAAAACTAAAAATCAGCAAGACACAGGCACCCCAAAGTTTAGGGCTGCTCTGTTGACAAGAACCTCCACTTCGTTACACCTTAAATATCCCAGGAAAGAGAAAAATGGATAAGGAAGTTGTGGTCCTTATGTACAATGGCATATCACTCAGCCATGAAATCAACGTCATAAGGCTAGTAGCAGCATGATGAGTGGATTTAGGTACGACGATTCTAAGTGAAATAAGTCAACCAGAAAACAACACTTATCATAAGATATGACTTATAGAGGGAATGTAAAAACCGCTACACTTGAACTGAATTACAAAACAGAACAGAGACACACGTTTACAAAACACACTATGGCTGCTTAACGGGAAAGGTGAGGTCGGGTGAGGTAGAAAACAAGGGTTTTAAATTAGCTCAGATACCGTTCCATAAACCCAATATGTAATAGACAAGACCTACTCCTTGCTCAGTGAACTGGACTCGACACCCCCTATTCACCGCCCAAGAATATATCTGACTAGGAACAATCTTGAAAGCTATGTATTGATATCCCTCTGTAAATGAGTCAAGTGGGTGTAAAGCAGCATAAACACAGCAGTGAAAAGCAGCTAAACCCCATTATAAAAATCAATTACTTTTAAAATCCCATGAAACAAAGACAGTGAAAGGGAGAGAAATTCTTGCAAAATTCGTTCAGGGGCTGTGATGCCACCTGGATTGACCATCTCTAGACACACAGCTGATTGAGACATAAGGGTGGACACTCTTGGGGCTGAGAGGTTTGGTGAGGTTGGGTGAGCAAACACAGACCCTTTAAAGTAATACTGTGTGGTACCCATCTCATGGGTCCCAAATCTCCAGGTTCAAGGGACTCTTCCTACATCGAAAACATGCATGAGAAACCCAGAAGATGGTACACCGTGTGATCGGGAAAGGTTTCTAAAACGCACCTCATTTCTCATCTCCTTGTGCTCGGGTTCGCCATTCCAGCCGCGTTAGTAGCAATCTCCCTCCGTGGAGAATCAGCACCTTTAACCTCCTGTTCCGTACAGGTTGCAATTTGTCCTGAGGATGAACGGGAAGAGGGGGAACCAGTGAGAGACTAGCTCTAGGTGTTGGGACAGGAACAGGTCACTCTATTTTCCCATCAGGAAGAAGAATTAACCACAGGCTCAGCCTGCCGCCCGGAAGCAGAATAGGGCCTGAAGCAATCCTACGCTTTTGTGGCCAGCTCCCAAGAAAACGAGTTGAAAAATGGAGCTCAGGGGCACTGCAATTCACAAACCTGCAGAGTTCGAAATGATAACTCTCGTCCACAAATATATTGAGGAAAGGTAACAAAGAGGATTTGAAAGCAAGTCAGAATTGCAGGAAACAGATTTCAGGAGGTAGATTCAAATCGCCTTTAAAGCACAGGAAAAGCGGCAAAACCTCGACCATGATGCCCTTGGCCAAAAAGGGCGTCTGCGTTTTTTCCTGAATATATTCAGGAAAAAACGCAGACGCCCTTTTTGGCCAACCAAGCAACCTGGAAAGGCAAATCAGCGCTACAAAGAAGTCTCGCTTCCCATCGGTCAAAAGGGCCATGCTGAATAAAGTGTCAAAACCAGAAATGCAGGACAGGCCATGGAGAAACGGGAGCCTTGCTACGCTGATGGGCGGCATGTAAATTGCCAACAGCCACTCTGCAGAAGTGTACAGTGTGTCCTGAAACCTCTAAAAAACTCAGCTTAGAGAACATAGGGCACTTCCACTCATGGGCGTATAAATTGGGAAAACTAAAAATCAGCAAGACACAGGCACCCCAAAGTTTAGGGCTGCTCTGTTGACAAGAACCTCCACTTCGTTACACCTTAAATATCCCAGGAAAGAAAAAAATGGATAAAGAAGTTGTGGTCCTTATGTTCAATGGAATATCACTCAGCCATGAAATCAACGTCATAAGGCTATTAGCAGCATGATGAGTGGATTTAGGTACGACGATTCTAAGTGAAATAAGTCAACCAGAAAACGACACTTATCATAAGATATCACTTATAGAGGGAATGTAAAGACCGCTACACTTGAACTGAATTACAAAACAGAACAGAGACACGCGTTTACAAAACACACTATGGCTGCTTAACGGGAAAGGTGAGGTTGGGTGAGGCAGAAAACAAGGGTTTCAAATTAGCTCAGATACCGTTCAATAAACCCAATATGTAATAGACAAGACCTACTCCTTGCTCAGTGAACTGGACTCGACACCCCCTATTCACCGCCCAAGAATATATCTGACAAGGAAGAATCTTCAAAGCTATGTATTGATATCTCTCTGTAAATGAGTCAAGTGGGTGTAAAGCAGCATAAACACAGCAGTGAAAAGCAGCTAAACCCCATTATAAAAATCAATTACTTTTAAAATCCCATGAAACAAAGACAGTGAAAGAGAGAGAAATTCTTACAAAATTCGTTCAGGGGCTGTGATGCCACCTTTGTTGACCATCTCTAGACCCACAGCTGATTGAGACATAAGGGTGGACACTCGTGGGGCTGAGAGGTTTGGTGAGGTTGGGTGAGCAAACGCAGACCCTTTAAAGTAATACTGCGTGGTACCCATCCCATGGGTCCCAAATCTCCAAGTTCAAGGGCATCTTCCTATATCAAAAACATGCATGAGAAACCCAGAAGATGGTACACCGTGCGATCGGGAAAGGTTTCTAAAACGCACCTCATTTCTCATCTCCTTGTGCTCTGGTTCGCCATTCCAGCCGAGTTACTAGCAATCTCCCTCCGTGGAGAATCAGCACCTTTAACCTCCTGTTCCGTACAGGTTGCAATTTGTCCTGAGGATGAACGGGAAGAGGGGGAACCAGTGAGAGACTAGCTCTAGGTGTTGGGACAGGCATAGGTCACTCTATTTTCCCATCAGGAAGAAGAATTAACCACAGGCTCAGCCTGCCGCCCGGAACCAGAATAGGGCCTGAAGCAATCCTGCGCTTTTGCGGCCAACTCCCAAGAAAGCGAGTTGAAAAATGGAGCTCAGGGGCACTGCAATTCACAGACCTGCAGAGTTAGAAATGATAACTCTCGTCCACAAATATATTGAGGGAAGGCAACGAAGAGGATTTGAAAGCAAGGCAGAATTGCAGAAAAAAGATTTCAGCAGGTAGATTCGAATCGCCTTTAAAACACAGGAAAAGCGGCAAAACCTCGACCATGATGCCCTTGGCCAAAAAGGGCGTATGCGTTTTTTCCTGAATATATTCAGGAAAAAACGCATACGCCCTTTTTGGCCAACCAAGCAACCTGGAAAGGCAAATCAGCGCTACAAAGAAGTCTCGCTTCCCATCGGTCAAAAGGGCCATGCTGAATAAAGTGTCAAAACCAGAAATGCAGGACAGGCCATGGAGACACGGGAGCCTTGCTACGCTGATGGGCGGGATGTAAATTGCCAACAGCCACTCTGGAGAAGTGTACGGTGTGTCCTGAAACATCTAAAAAACTCAGCTTAGAGAGCATAGGGCACTTCCACTCATGGGCGCATGAATTGGAAAAATTAAAAATCATCAAGACACAGGCACCACAAAGTTTAGGGCTGCTCTGTTGACAAGAACCTCCACTTCGTTACACCTTAAATATCCCAGGAAAGAAAAAAATGGATAAAGAAGTTGTGGTCCTTATGTACAATGGAATATCACTCAGCCATGAAATCAACGTCATAAGGCTAGTAGCAGCATGATGAGTGGATTTAGGTACGACGATTCTAAGTGAAATAAGTCAACCAGAAAACGACACTTATCATAAGATATCACTTATAGAGGGAATGTAAAAACCGCTACACTTGAACTGAATTACAAAACAGAACAGAGACACACGTTTACAAAACACACTATGGCTTCTTAACGGGAAAGCTGAGGTCGGGTGAGGCAGAAAACAAGGGTTTCAAATTAGCTCAGATACCGTTCCATAAACCCAATATGTATTAGACAAGACCTACTCCTTGCTCAGTGAACTGGACGCAAAAACCCCCTATTCACCGCCCAAGAATATATCTGACTAGGAAGAATCTTCAAAGCTATGTATTGATATCTCTCTGTAAGTGAGTCAAGTGGGTGTAAAGCAGCATAAAAACAGCAGTGAAAAGCAGCTAAACCCCATTTTAAAAATCAATTACTTTTAAAAAGCCGTGAAACAAAGACAGTGAAAGATAGGGAAATTCTTACAATATTCGTTCAGGGGCTGTGATGCCACCTGGATTGACCATATCTAGACCCACAGCTGATTGAGACATAAGGGTGGACACTCTTGGGGCTGAGAGGTTTGGTCAGGTTGGTTGAGGAAACGCAGGCCCTTTAAAGTAATACTGCGTGGTACCCATCCCATGGGTCCAAAATCTCCAAGTTCAAGGGCATCTTCCTATAACAAAAACATGCATGAGAAACCCAGAAGATGGTACACCGTGTGATCGGGAAAGGTTTCGAAAACGCACCTCATTTCTCATCTCCTTGTGCTCGGGTTGGCCATTACAGCCGCTCTACTAGCAATCTCCCTCCTTCGAGAATCAGCACCTTCAACCTCCTGTTCCGTACAGGTTGCAAATTGTCCTGAGGATGAACGGGAAGAGGGGGAACCAGTGAGAGACTAGCTCTAGGTGTTGGGACAGGCACAGGTCACTCTATTTTCCTATCAGGAAGAAGAATTAACCACAGGCTCAGCCTGCCGCCCGGAAGCAGAACAGGGCCTGAAGCAATCCTGTGCTTTTGCGGCCAGCTCCCAAAAAAACGAGTTGAAAAATCGAGCTCAGGGGCACTGCAATTCACAAACCTGCAGAGTTATAAATGATAACTCTCGTCCACAAATATATTGAGGGAAGGCAACGAGGAGGATTTGAAAGCAAGGCAGAATTGCAGGAAACAGATTTCAGGAGGTAGAGTCGAATCGCCTTTAAAGCACAGGAAAGGCGGCAAAACCTCGACCATGATGCCCTTGGCCAAAAAGGGCGTATGCGTTTTTTCCTGAATATATTCAGGAAAAAACGCATACGCCCTTTTTGGCCAACCAAGCAACCTGGAAAGGCAAATCAGCGCTACAAAGAAGTCTCGCTTCCCATCGGTCAAAAGGGCCATGCTGAATAAAGTGTCAAAACCAGAAATGCAGGACAGGCCATGGAGAAACGGGAGCCTTGCTACGCTGATGGGCGGGATGTAAATTGCCAACAGCCACTCTGGAGAAGTGTACGGTGTGTCCTGAAACCTCTAAAAAACTCAGCTTAGAGAGCATAGGGCACTTCCACTCATGGGCGTATAAATTGGGAAAACTAAAAATCAGCAAGACACAGGCACCCCAAAGTTTAGGGCTGCTCTGTTGACAAGAACCTCCACTTCGTTACACCTTAAATATCCCAGGAAAGAGAAAAATGGAAAAGGAAGTTGTGGTCCTTATGTACAATGGCATATCACTCAGCCATGAAATTAACGTCATAAGGCTAGTAGCAGCATGATGAGAGGATTTAGGTACGATGATTCTAAGTGAAATAAGTCACACAGAAAAAGACACTTATCATAAGATATCACTTAGAGAGGGAATGTAAAAACCGCTACACTTGAACTGAATTACAAAACAGAACAGCGTCACACGTTTAGAAGACACACTATGGCTGCTTAACGGGAAAGGTGAGGTGGGGTGATGCATAAAACAAGGGTTTCAAATGAGCTCAGATACCGTTCCATAAACCCAATATGTAATAGACAAGACCTACTCCTTGCTCAGTGAACTGGACTCGACACCCCCTATTCACCGCCCAAGAATATACCTGACTAGGAAGAATCTTCAAAGCTATGTATTGATATCTCTCTGTAAATGAGTCAAGTGGGTGTAAAGCAGCATAAACAGAGCAGTGAAAAGCAGCTAAACCCCATTATAAAAATCAATTACTTTTAAAATCCCGTGAAACAAAGACAGTGAAAGAGAGAGAAATTCTTACAAAATTCGTTCAGGGGCTGTGATGCCACCTGGATTGACCATATCTAGACCCACAGCTGATTGAGACATAAGGGTGGACACTCTTGTGGCTGAGAGGTTTGGTGAGGTTGGGTGAGCAAACGCAGACCCTTTAAAGTAATACTGCATGGTACCCATCCCATGGGTCCCAAATCTCCAGGTTCAAGGGCATCTTCCTACGTCGAAAACATGCATGAGAAACCCAGAAGATGGTACACCGTGTGATCGGGAAAGGTTTCTAAAACGCACCTCATTTCTCATCTCCTTGTGCTCGGGTTCGCCATTCCAGCCACGTTAGTAGCAATCTCCCTCCGTGGAGAATCAGCACCTTTAACCTCCTGTTCCGTACAGGTTGCAATTTGTCCTGAGGATGAACGGGAAGAGGGGGAACCAATGAGAGACTAGCTCTAGGTGTTGGGACAGGCACAGGTCACTCTATTTTCCCATCAGGAAGAAGAATTAACCACAGGCTCAGCCTGCCGCCCGGAACCAGAATAGGGCCTGAAGCAATCCTGCGCTTTTGCGGCCAGCTCCGAAGAAAGCGAGTTGAAAAATGGAGCTCAGGGGCACTGCAATTCACAAACCTGCAGAGTTAGAAATGATAACTCTCGTCCACAAATATATTGAGGGAAGGCAACGAAGAGGATTTGAAAGCAAGGCAGAATTGCAGGAAACAGATTTCAGGAGGTAGATTCGAATCGCCTTTAAAGCACAGGAAAGGCGGCAAAACCTCGACCATGATGCCCTTGGCCAAAAAGGGCGTATGCGTTTTTTCCTGAATATATTCAGGAAAAAACGCATACGCCCTTTTTGGCCAACCAAGCAACCTGGAAAGGCAAATCAGCGCTACAAAGAAGTCTCGCTTCCCATCGGTCAAAAGGGCCATGCTGAATAAAGTGTCAAAACCAGAAATGCAGGACAGGCCATGGAGAAACGGGAGCCTTGCTACGCTGATGGGCGGGATGTAAATTGCCAACAGCCACTCTGGAGAAGTGTACGGTGTGTCCTGAAACCTCTAAAAAACTCAGCTTAGAGAGCATAGGGCACTTCCACTCATGGGTGTATAAATTGGGAAAAGTAAAAATCAGCAAGACACAGGCACCCCAAAGTTTAGGGCTGCTCTGTTGACAAGAACCTCCACTTCGTTACACCTTAAATATGCCAGGAAAGAAAAAAATGGATAAAGAAGTTGTGGTCCTTATGTACAATGGAATATCACTCAGCCAGGAAATCAACGTCATAAGGCTAGTAGCAGCATGATGAGTGGATTTAGGTACGACGATTCTAAGTGAAATAAGTCAACCAGAAAACGACACTTATCATAAGATATCACTTATAGAGGGAATGTAAAAACCGCTACACTTGAACTGAATTACAAAACAGAACAGAGACACACGTTTACAAAACACACTATGGCTGCTTAACGGGAAAGGTGAGGTCGGGTGAGGCAGAAAACAAGGGTTTCAAATTAGCTCAGATACCGTTCAATAAGCCCAATATGTAATAGACAAGACCTACTCCTTGCTCAGTGAACTGGACGCAAAAACCCCTATTCACCGCCCAAGAATATATCTGACTAGGAAGAATCTTCAAAGCTATGTATTGATATCTCTCTGTAAGTGAGTCAAGTGGGTGTAAAGCAGCATAAAAACAGCAGTGAAAAGCAGCTAAACCCCATTATAAAAATCAATTACTTTTAAAAACCCGTGAAACAAAGACAGTGAAAGAGAGAGAAATTCTTACAATATTCGTTCAGGGGCTGTGATGCCACCTGGATTGACCATCTCTAGACCCACAGCTGATTGAGACATAAGGGTGGACACTCTTGGGGCTGAGAGGTTTGGTCAGGTTGGTTGAGGAAACGCAGGCCCTTTAAAGTAATACTGCGTGGTACCCATCCCATGGGTCCCAAATCTCCAAGTTCAAGGGCATCTTCCTATAACAAAAACATGCATGAGAAACCCAGAAGATGGTACACCGTGTGATCGGGAAAGGTTTCGAAAACGCACCTCATTTCTCATCTCCTTGTGCTCGGGTTGGCCATTACAGCCGCTTTACTAGCAATCTCCCTCCTTCGAGAATCAGCACCTTCAACCTACTGTTCCGTACAGGTTGCAAATTGTCCTGAGGATGAACGGGAAGAGGGGGAACCAGTGAGAGACTAGCTCTAGGTGTTGGGACAGGCACAGGTCACTCTATTTTCCCATCAGGAAGAAGAATTAACCACAGGCTCAGCCTGCCGCCCGGAAGCAGAACAGGGCCTGAAGCAATCCTGTGCTTTTGGGGCCAGCTCCCAAAAAAACGAGTTGAAAAATCGAGCTCAGGGGCACTGCAATTCACAAACCTGCAGAGTTATAAATGATAACTCTCGTCCACAAATATATTGAGGGAAGGCAACGAGGAGGATTTGAAAGCAAGGCAGAATTGCAGGAAACAGATTTCAGGAGGTAGAGTCGAATCGCCTTTAAAGCACAGGAAAGGCGGCAAAACCTCGACCATGATGCCCTTGGCCAAAAAGGGCGTATGCGTTTTTTCCTGAATATAGTCAGGAAAAAACGCATACGCCCTTTTTGGCCAACCAAGCAACCTGGAAAGGCAAATCAGCGCTACAAAGAAGTCTCGCTTCCCATCGGTCAAAAGGGCCATGCTGAATAAAGTGTCAAAACCAGAAATGCAGGACAGGCCATGGAGAAACGGGAGCCTTGCTACGCTGATGGGCGGGATGTAAATTGCCAACAGCCACTCTGGAGAAGTGTACGGTGTGTCCTGAAACCTCTAAAAAACTCAGCTTAGAGAGCATAGGGCACTTCCACTCATGGGCGTATAAATTGGGAAAACTAAAAATCAGCAAGACACAGGCACCCCAAAGTTTAGGGCTGCTCTGTTGACAAGAACCTCCACTTCGTTACACCTTAAATATCCCAGGAAAGAGAAAAATGGATAAGGAAGTTGTGGTCCTTATGTACAATGGCATATCACTCAGCCATGAAATTAACGTCATAAGGCTAGTAGCAGCATGATGAGAGGATTTAGGTACGATGATTCTAAGTGAAATAAGTCACACAGAAAAAGACACTTATCATAAGATATCACTTAGAGAGGGAATGTAAAAACCGCTACACTTGAACTGAATTACAAAACAGAACAGCGTCACACGTTTACAAAACACACTATGGCTGCTTAACGGGAAAGGTGAGGTCAGGTGAGGTAGAAAACAAGGGTTTCAAATTAGCTCAGATACCGTTCCATAAACCCAATATGTAATAGACAAGACCTACTCCTTGCTCAGTGAACTGGACTCGACACCCCCTATTCACCGCCCAAGAATATACCTGACTAGGAAGAATCTTCAAAGCTATGTATTGATATCTCTCTGTAAATGAGTCAAGTGGGTGTAAAGCAGCATAAACAGAGCAGTGAAAAGCAGCTAAACCCCATTATAAAAATCAATTACTTTTAAAATCCCGTGAAACAAAGACAGTGAAAGAGAGAGAAATTCTTACAAAATTCGTTCAGGGGCTGTGATGCCACCTGGATTGACCATATCTAGACCCACAGCTGATTGAGACATAAGGGTGGACACTCTTGGGGCTGAGAGGTTTGGTGAGGTTGGGTGAGCAAACGCAGACCCTTTAAAGTAATACTGCATGGTACCCATCCCATGGGTCCCAAATCTCCAGGTTCAAGGGCATCTTCCTACATCGAAAACATGCATGAGAAACCCAGAAGATGGTACACCGTGTGATCGGGAAAGGTTTCTAAAACGCACCTCATTTCTCATCTCCTTGTGCTCGGGTTCGCCATTCCAGCCACGTTAGTAGCAATCTCCCTCCGTGGAGAATCAGCACCTTTAACCTCCTGTTCCGTACAGGTTGCAATTTGTCCTGAGGATGAACGGGAAGAGGGGGAACCAATGAGAGACTAGCTCTAGGTGTTGGGACAGGCACAGGTCACTCTATTTTCCCATCAGGAAGAAGAATTAACCACAGGCTCAGCCTGCCGCCCGGAACCAGAATAGGGCCTGAAGCAATCCTGCGCTTTTGCGGCCAGCTCCGAAGAAAGCGAGTTGAAAAATGGAGCTCAGGGGCACAGCAATTCACAAACCTGCAGAGTTAGAAATGATAACTCTCGTCCACAAATATATTGAGGGAAGGCAACGAAGAGGATTTGAAAGCAAGGCAGAATTGCAGGAAACAGATTTCAGGAGGTAGATTCGAATCGCCTTTAAAGCACAGGAAAGGCGGCAAAAACTCGACCATGATGCCCTTGGCCAAAAGGGGCGTATGCGTTTTTTCCTGAATATATTCAGGAAAAAACGCATACGCCCCTTTTGGCCAACCAAGCAACCTGGAAAGGCAAATCAGCGCTACAAAGAAGTCTCGCTTCCCATCGGTCAAAAGGGCCATGCTGAATAAAGTGTCAAAACCAGAAATGCAGGACAGGCCATGGAGAAACGGGAGCCTTGCTACGCTGATGGGCGGGATGTAAATTGCCAACAGTCACTCTGGAGAAGTGTACGGTGTGTCCTGAAACCTCTAAAAAACTCAGCTTAGAGAGCATAGGGCACTTCCACTCATGGGTGTATAAATTGGGAAAAGTAAAAATCAGCAAGACACAGGCACCCCAAAGTTTAGGGCTGCTCTGTTGACAAGAACCTCCACTTCGTTACACCTTAAATATGCCAGGAAAGAAAAAAATGGATAAAGAAGTTGTGGTCCTTATGTACAATGGAATATCACTCAGCCAGGAAATCAACGTCATAAGGCTAGTAGCAGCATGATGAGTGGATTTAGGTACGACGATTCTAAGTGAAATAAGTCAACCAGAAAACGACACTTATCATAAGATATCACTTATAGAGGGAATGTAAAAACCGCTACACTTGAACTGAATTACAAAACAGAACAGCGTCACACGTTTACAAAACACACTATGGCTGCTTAACGGGAAAGGTGAGGTCGGGTGAGGCAGAAAACAAGGGTTTCAAATTAGCTCAGATACCGTTCAATAAACCCAATATGTAATAGACAAGACCTACTCCTTGCTCAGTGAACTGGATGCAAAAAACCCCTATTCACCGCCCAAGAATATATCTGACTAGGAAGAATCTTCAAAGCTATGTATTGATATCTCTCTGTAAGTGAGTCAAGTGGGTGTAAAGCAGCATAAAAACAGCAGTGAAAAGCAGCTAAACCCCATTATAAAAATCAATTACTTTTAAAAACCCATGAAACAAAGACAGTGAAAGAGAGAGAAATTCTTACAATATTCGTTCAGGGGCTGTGATGCCACCTGGATTGACCATCTCTAGACCCACAGCTGATTGAGACATAAGGGTGGACACTCTTGTGGCTGAGAGGTTTGGTCAGGTTGGTTGAGGAAACGCAGGCCCTTTAAAGTAATACTGCGTGGTACCCATCCCATGGGTCCCAAATCTCCAAGTTCAAGGGCATCTTCCTATAACAAAAACATGCATGAGAAACCCAGAAGATGGTACACCGTGTGATCGGGAAAGGTTTCGAAAACGCACCTCATTTCTCATCTCCTTGTGCTCGGGTTGGCCATTACAGCCGCTCTACTAGCAATCTCCCTCCTTCGAGAATCAGCACCTTCAACCTCCTGTTCCGTACAGGTTGCAAATTGTCCTGAGGATGAACGGGAAGAGGGGGAACCAGTGAGAGACTAGCTCTAGGTGTTGGGACAGGCACAGGTCACTCTATTTTCCTATCAGGAAGAAGAATTAACCACAGGCTCAGCCTGCCGCCCGGAAGCAGAACAGGGCCTGAAGCAATCCTGTGCTTTTGCGGCCAGCTCCCAAAAAAACGAGTTGAAAAATCGAGCTCAGGGGCACTGCAATTCACAAACCTGCAGAGTTATAAATGATAACTCTCGTCCACAAATATATTGAGGGAAGGCAACGAGGAGGATTTGAAAGCAAGGCAGAATTGCAGGAAACAGATTTCAGGAGGTAGAGTCGAATCGCCTTTAAAGCACAGGAAAGGCGGCAAAACCTCGACCATGATGCCCTTGGCCAAAAAGGGCGTATGCGTTTTTTCCTGAATATATTCAGGAAAAAACGCATACGCCCTTTTTGGCCAACCAAGCAACCTGGAAAGGCAAATCAGCGCTACAAAGAAGTCTCGCTTCCCATCGGTCAAAAGGGCCATGCTGAATAAAGTGTCAAAACCAGAAATGCAGGACAGGCCATGGAGAAACGGGAGCCTTGCTACGCTGATGGGCGGGATGTAAATTGCCAACAGCCACTCTGGAGAAGTGTACGGTGTGTCCTGAAACCTCTAAAAAACTCAGCTTAGAGAGCATAGGGCACTTCCACTCATGGGCGTATAAATTGGGAAAACTAAAAATCAGCAAGACACAGGCACCCCAAAGTTTAGGGCTGCTCTGTTGACAAGAACCTCCACTTCGTTACACCTTAAATATCCCAGGAAAGAGAAAAATGGATAAGGAAGTTGTGGTCCTTATGTACAATGGCATATCACTCAGCCATGAAATTAACGTCATAAGGCTAGTAGCAGCATGATGAGAGGATTTAGGTACGATGATTCTAAGTGAAATAAGTCACACAGAAAAAGACACTTATCATAAGATATCACTTAGAGAGGGAATGTAAAAACCGCTACACTTGAACTGAATTACAAAACAGAACAGCGTCACACGTTTACAAAACACACTATGGCTGCTTAACGGGAAAGGTGAGGTCAGGTGAGGTAGAAAACAAGGGTTTCAAATTAGCTCAGATACCGTTCCATAAACCCAATATGTAATAGACAAGACCTACTCCTTGCTCAGTGAACTGGACTCGACACCCCCTATTCACCGCCCAAGAATATACCTGACTAGGAAGAATCTTCAAAGCTATGTATTGATATCTCTCTGTAAATGAGTCAAGTGGGTGTAAAGCAGCATAAACAGAGCAGTGAAAAGCAGCTAAACCCCATTATAAAAATCAATTACTTTTAAAATCCCGTGAAACAAAGACAGTGAAAGAGAGAGAAATTCTTACAAAATTCGTTCAGGGGCTGTGATGCCACCTGGATTGACCATATCTAGACCCACAGCTGATTGAGACATAAGGGTGGACACTCTTGGGGCTGAGAGGTTTGGTGAGGTTGGGTGAGCAAACGCAGACCCTTTAAAGTAATACTGCATGGTACCCATCCCATGGGTCCCAAATCTCCAGGTTCAAGGGCATCTTCCTACATCGAAAACATGCATGAGAAACCCAGAAGATGGTACACCGTGTGATCGGGAAAGGTTTCTAAAACGCACCTCATTTCTCATCTCCTTGTGCTCGGGTTCGCCATTCCAGCCGCGTTAGTAGCAATCTCCCTCCGTGGAGAATCAGCACCTTTAACCTCCTGTTCCGTACAGGTTGCAATTTGTCCTGAGGATGAACGGGAAGAGGGGGAACCAATGAGAGACTAGCTCTAGGTGTTGGGACAGGCACAGGTCACTCTATTTTCCCATCAGGAAGAAGAATTAACCACAGGCTCAGCCTGCCGCCCGGAACCAGAATAGGGCCTGAAGCAATCCTGCGCTTTTGCGGCCAGCTCCGAAGAAAGCGAGTTGAAAAATGGAGCTCAGGGGCACTGCAATTCACAAACCTGCAGAGTTAGAAATGATAACTCTCGTCCACAAATATATTGAGGGAAGGCAACGAAGAGGATTTGAAAGCAAGGCAGAATTGCAGGAAACAGATTTCAGGAGGTAGATTCGAATCGCCTTTAAAGCACAGGAAAGGCGGCAAAACCTCGACCATGATGCCCTTGGCCAAAAGGGGCGTATGCGTTTTTTCCTGAATATATTCAGGAAAAAACGCATACGCCCCTTTTGGCCAACCAAGCAACCTGGAAAGGCAAATCAGCGATACAAAGAAGTCTCGCTTCCCATCGGTCAAAAGGGCCATGCTGAATAAAGTGTCAAAACCAGAAATGCAGGACAGGCCATGGAGAAACGGGAGCCTTGCTACGCTGATGGGCGGGATGTAAATTGCCAACAGCCACTCTGGAGAAGTGTACGGTGTGTCCTGAAACCTCTAAAAAACTCAGCTTAGAGAGCATAGGGCACTTCCACTCATGGGTGTATAAATTGGGAAAAGTAAAAATCAGCAAGACACAGGCACCCCAAAGTTTAGGGCTGCTCTGTTGACAAGAACGTCCACTTCGTTACACCTTAAATATGCCAGGAAAGAAAAAAATGGATAAAGAAGTTGTGGTCCTTATGTACAATGGAATATCACTCAGCCAGGAAATCAACGTCATAAGGCTAGTAGCAGCATGATGAGTGGATTTAGGTACGACGATTCTAAGTGAAATAAGTCAACCAGAAAACGACACTTATCATAAGATATCACTTATAGAGGGAATGTAAAAACCGCTACACTTGAACTGAATTACAAAACAGAACAGAGACACACGTTTACAAAACACACTATGGCTGCTTAACGGGAAAGGTGAGGTCGGGTGAGGCAGAAAACAAGGGTTTCAAATTAGCTCAGATACCGTTCAATAAACCCAATATGTAATAGACAAGACCTACTCCTTGCTCAGTGAACTGGATGCAAAAAACCCCTATTCACCGCCCAAGAATATATCTGACTAGGAAGAATCTTCAAAGCTATGTATTGATATCTCTCTGTAAGTGAGTCAAGTGGGTGTAAAGCAGCATAAAAACAGCAGTGAAAAGCAGCTAAACCCCATTATAAAAATCAATTACTTTTAAAAACCCGTGAAACAAAGACAGTGAAAGAGAGAGAAATTCTTACAATATTCGTTCAGGGGCTGTGATGCCACCTGGATTGACCATCTCTAGACCCACAGCTGATTGAGACATAAGGGTGGACACTCTTGGGGCTGAGAGGTTTGGTCAGGTTGGTTGAGGAAACGCAGGCCCTTTAAAGTAATACTGCGTGGTACCCATCCCATGGGTCCCAAATCTCCAAGTTCAAGGGCATCTTCCTATAACAAAAACATGCATGAGAAACCCAGAAGATGGTACACCGTGTGATCGGGAAAGGTTTCGAAAACGCACCTCATTTCTCATCTCCTTGTGCTCGGGTTGGCCATTACAGCCGCTTTACTAGCAATCTCCCTCCTTCGAGAATCAGCACCTTCAACCTCCTGTTCCGTACAGGTTGCAAATTGTCCTGAGGATGAACGGGAAGAGGGGGAACCAGTGAGAGACTAGCTCTAGGTGTTGGGACAGGCACAGGTCACTCTATTTTCCCATCAGGAAGAAGAATTAACCACAGGCTCAGCCTGCCGCCCGGAAGCAGAACAGGGCCTGAAGCAATCCTGCGCTTTTGCGGCCAGGTCCCAAAAAAACGAGTTGAAAAATCGAGCTCAGGGGCACTGCAATTCACAAACCTGCAGAGTTAGAAATGATAACTCTCGTCCACAAATATATTGAGGGAAGGCAACGAGGAGGATTTGAAAGCAAGGCAGAATTGCAGGAAACAGATTTCAGGAGGTAGAGTCGAATCGCCTTTAAAGCACAGGAAAAGCGGCAAAACCTCGACCATGATGCCCTTGGCCAAAAAGGGCGTATGCGTTTTTTCCTGAATATATTCAGGAAAAAACGCATACGCCCTTTTTGGCCAACCAAGCAACCTGGAAAGGCAAATCAGCGCTACAAAGAAGTCTCGCTTCCCATCGGTCAAAAGGGCCATGCTGAATAAAGTGTCAAAACCAGAAATGCAGGACAGGCCATGGAGAAACGGGAGCCTTACTACGCTGATGGGCGGGATGTAAATTGCCAACAGCCACTCTGGAGAAGTGTACGGTGTTTCCTGAAACATCTAAAGAACTCAGCATAGAGAGCATAAGGCACTTCCACTCATGGGCGTATAAATTGGGAAAACTAAAAATCAGGAAGACACAGGCACCCCGAAGTTTAGGGCTGCTCTGTTGACAAGAACCTCCACTTCGTTACACCTTAAATATCCCAGGAAAGAGAAAAATGGATAAGGAAGTTGTGGTCCTTATGTACAATGGCATATCACTCAGCCATGAAATCAACGTCATAAGGCTAGTAGCAGCATGATGAGTGGATTTAGGTACGACGATTCTAAGTGAAATAAGTCAACCAGAAAACAACACTTATCATAAGATATGACTTATAGAGGGAATGTAAAAACCGCTACACTTGAACTGAATTACAAAACAGAACAGAGACACACGTTTACAAAACACACTATGGCTGCTTAACGGGAAAGGTGAGGTCGGGTGAGGTAGAAAACAAGGGTTTTAAATTAGCTCAGATACCGTTCCATAAACCCAATATGTAATAGACAAGACCTACTCCTTGCTCAGTGAACTGGACTCGACACCCCCTATTCACCGCCCAAGAATATATCTGACTAGGAACAATCTTGAAAGCTATGTATTGATATCCCTCTGTAAATGAGTCAAGTGGGTGTAAAGCAGCATAAACACAGCAGTGAAAAGCAGCTAAACCCCATTATAAAAATCAATTACTTTTAAAATCCCGTGAAACAAAGACAGTGAAAGAGAGAGAAATTCTTACAAAATTCGTTCAGGGGCTGTGATGCCACCTGGATTGACCATCTCTAGACCCACAGCTGATTGAGACATAAGGGTGGACACTCTTGGGGCTGAGAGGTTTGGTGAGGTTGGGTGAGCAAACGCACACCCTTTAAAGTAATACTGCGTGGTACCCATCCCATGGGTCCCAAATCTCCAGGTTCAAGGGCATCTTCCTACATCGAAAACATGCATGAGAAACCCAGAAGATGGTACACCGTGTGATCGGGAAAGGTTTCTAAAACGCACCTCATTTCTCATCTCCTTGTGCTCGGGTTCGCCATTCCAGCCGCGTTAGTAGCAATCTCCCTCCGTGGAGAATCAGCACCTTTAACCTCCTGTTCCGTACAGGTTGCAATTTGTCCTGAGGATGAACGGGAAGTGGGGGAACCAATGAGAGACTAGCTCTAGGTGTTGGGACAGGCACAGGTCACTCTATTTTCCCATCAGGAAGAAGAATTAACCACAGGCTCAGCCTGCCGCCCGGAACCAGAATAGGGCCTGAAGCAATCCTGCGCTTTTGCGGCCAGCTCCGAAGAAAGCGAGTTGAAAAATGGAGCTCAGGGGCACTGCAATTCACAAACCTGCAGAGTTAGAAATGATAACTCTCGTCCACAAATATATTGAGGGAAGGCAACGAAGAGGATTTGAAAGCAAGGCAGAATTGCAGGAAACAGATTTCAGGAGGTAGATTCGAATCGCCTTTAAAGCACAGGAAAGGCGGCAAAACCTCGACCATGATGCCCTTGGCCAAAAAGGGCGTATGCGTTTTTTCCTGAATATATTCAGGAAAAAACGCATACGCCCTTTTTGGCCAACCAAGCAACCTGGAAAGGCAAATCAGCGCTACAAAGAAGTCTCGCTTCCCATCGGTCAAAAGGGCCATGCTGAATAAAGTGTCAAAACCAGAAATGCAGGACAGGCCATGGAGAAACGGGAGCCTTGCTACGCTGATGGGCGGGATGTAAATTGCCAACAGCCACTCTGGAGAAGTGTACGGTGTGTCCTGAAACCTCTAAAAAACTCAGCTTAGAGAGCATAGGGCACTTCCACTCATGGGTGTATAAATTGGGAAAAGTAAAAATCAGCAAGACACAGGCACCCCAAAGTTTAGGGCTGCTCTGTTGACAAGAACCTCCACTTCGTTACACCTTAAATATGCCAGGAAAGAAAAAAATGGATAAAGAAGTTGTGGTCCTTATGTACAATGGAATATCACTCAGCCAGGAAATCAACGTCATAAGGCTAGTAGCAGCATGATGAGTGGATTTAGGTACGACGATTCTAAGTGAAATAAGTCAACCAGAAAACGACACTTATCATAAGATATCACTTATAGAGGGAATGTAAAAACCGCTACACTTGAACTGAATTACAAAACAGAACAGAGACACACGTTTACAAAACACACTATGGCTGCTTAACGGGAAAGGTGAGGTCGGGTGAGGCAGAAAACAAGGGTTTCAAATTAGCTCAGATACCATTCAATAAACCCAATATGTAATAGACAAGACCTACTCCTTGCTCAGTGAACTGGACGCAAAAACCCCCTATTCACCGCCCAAGAATATATCTGACTAGGAAGAATCTTCAAAGCTATGTATTGATATCTCTCTGTAAGTGAGTCAAGTGGGTGTAAAGCAGCATAAAAACAGCAGTGAAAAGCAGCTAAACCCCATTATAAAAATCAATTACTTTTAAAAACCCGTGAAACAAAGACAGTGAAAGAGAGAGAAATTCTTACAATATTCGTTCAGGGGCTGTGATGCCACCTGGATTGACCATCTCTAGACCCACAGCTGATTGAGACATAAGGGTGGACACTCTTGGGGCTGAGAGGTTTGGTCAGGTTGGTTGAGGAAACGCAGGCCCTTTAAAGTAATACTGCGTGGTACCCATCCCATGGGTCCCAAATCTCCAAGTTCAAGGGCATCTTCCTATAACAAAAACATGCATGAGAAACCCAGAAGATGGTACACCGTGTGATCGGGAAAGGTTTCGAAAACGCACCTCATTTCTCATCTCCTTGTGCTCGGGTTGGCCATTACAGCCGCTTTACTAGCAATCTCCCTCCTTCGAGAATCAGCACCTTCAACCTCCTGTTCCGTACAGGTTGCAAATTGTCCTGAGGATGAACGGGAAGAGGGGGAACCAGTGAGAGACTAGCTCTAGGTGTTGGGACAGGCACAGGTCACTCTATTTTCCCATCAGGAAGAAGAATTAACCACAGGCTCAGCCTGCCGCCCGGAAGCAGAACAGGGCCTGAAGCAATCCTGCGCTTTTGCGGCCAGCTCCCAAAAAAACGAGTTGAAAAATCGAGCTCAGGGGCACTGCAATTCACAAACCTGCAGAGTTAGAAATGATAACTCTCGTCCACAAATATATTGAGGGAAGGCAACGAGGAGGATTTGAAAGCAAGGCAGAATTGCAGGAAACAGATTTCAGGAGGTAGAGTCGAATCGCCTTTAAAGCACAGGAAAAGCGGCAAAACCTCGACCATGATGCCCTTGGCCAAAAAGGGCGTATGCGTTTTTTCCTGAATATATTCAGGAAAAAACGCATACGCCCTTTTTGGCCAACCAAGCAACCTGGAAAGGCAAATCAGCGCTACAAAGAAGTCTCGCTTCCCATCGGTCAAAAGGGCCATGCTGAATAAAGTGTCAAAACCAGAAATGCAGGACAGGCCATGGAGAAACGGGAGCCTTACTACGCTGATGGGCGGGATGTAAATTGCCAACAGCCACTCTGGAGAAGTGTACGGTGTTTCCTGAAACATCTAAAGAACTCAGCATAGAGAGAATAAGGCACTTCCACTCATGGGCGTATAAATTGGGAAAACTAAAAATCAGCAAGACACAGGCACCCCAAAGTTTAGGGCTGCTCTGTTGACAAGAACCTCCACTTCGTTACACCTTAAATATCCCAGGAAAGAGAAAAATGGAAAAGGAAGTTGTGGTCCTTAGGTACAATGGCATATCACTCAGCCATGAAATTAACGTCATAAGGCTAGTAGCAGCATGATGAGAGGATTTAGGTACGATGATTCTAAGTGAAATAAGTCACACAGAAAAAGACACTTATCATAAGATATCACTTAGAGAGGGAATGTAAAAACCGCTACACTTGAACTGAATTACAAAACAGAACAGCGTCACACGTTTAGAAGACACACTATGGCTGCTTAACGGGAAAGGTGAGGTGGGGTGATGCATAAAACAAGGGTTTCAAATGAGCTCAGATACCGTTCCATAAACCCAATATGTAATAGACAAGACCTACTCCTTGCTCAGTGAACTGGACTCGACACCCCCTATTCACCGCCCAAGAATATACCTGACTAGGAAGAATCTTCAAAGCTATGTATTGATATCTCTCTGTAAATGAGTCAAGTGGGTGTAAAGCAGCATAAACAGAGCAGTGAAAAGCAGCTAAACCCCATTATAAAAATCAATTACTTTTAAAATCCCGTGAAACAAAGACAGTGAAAGAGAGAGAAATTCTTACAAAATTCGTTCAGGGGCTGTGATGCCACCTGGATTGACCATATCTAGACCCACAGCTGATTGAGACATAAGGGTGGACACTCTTGTGGCTGAGAGGTTTGGTGAGGTTGGGTGAGCAAACGCAGACCCTTTAAAGTAATACTGCATGGTACCCATCCCATGGGTCCCAAATCTCCAGGTTCAAGGGCATCTTCCTACGTCGAAAACATGCATGAGAAACCCAGAAGATGGTACACCGTGTGATCGGGAAAGGTTTCTAAAACGCACCTCATTTCTCATCTCCTTGTGCTCGGGTTCGCCATTCCAGCCACGTTAGTAGCAATCTCCCTCCGTGGAGAATCAGCACCTTTAACCTCCTGTTCCGTACAGGTTGCAATTTGTCCTGAGGATGAACGGGAAGAGGGGGAACCAATGAGAGACTAGCTCTAGGTGTTGGGACAGGCACAGGTCACTCTATTTTCCCATCAGGAAGAAGAATTAACCACAGGCTCAGCCTGCCGCCCGGAACCAGAATAGGGCCTGAAGCAATCCTGCGCTTTTGCGGCCAGCTCCGAAGAAAGCGAGTTGAAAAATGGAGCTCAGGGGCACTGCAATTCACAAACCTGCAGAGTTAGAAATGATAACTCTCGTCCACAAATATATTGAGGGAAGGCAACGAAGAGGATTTGAAAGCAAGGCAGAATTGCAGGAAACAGATTTCAGGAGGTAGATTCGAATCGCCTTTAAAGCACAGGAAAGGCGGCAAAACCTCGACCATGATGCCCTTGGCCAAAAAGGGCGTATGCGTTTTTTCCTGAATATATTCAGGAAAAAACGCATACGCCCTTTTTGGCCAACCAAGCAACCTGGAAAGGCAAATCAGCGCTACAAAGAAGTCTCGCTTCCCATCGGTCAAAAGGGCCATGCTGAATAAAGTGTCAAAACCAGAAATGCAGGACAGGCCATGGAGAAACGGGAGCCTTGCTACGCTGATGGGCGGGATGTAAATTGCCAACAGCCACTCTGGAGAAGTGTACGGTGTGTCCTGAAACCTCTAAAAAACTCAGCTTAGAGAGCATAGGGCACTTCCACTCATGGGTGTATAAATTGGGAAAAGTAAAAATCAGCAAGACACAGGCACCCCAAAGTTTAGGGCTGCTCTGTTGACAAGAACCTCCACTTCGTTACACCTTAAATATGCCAGGAAAGAAAAAAATGGATAAAGAAGTTGTGGTCCTTATGTACAATGGAATATCACTCAGCCAGGAAATCAACGTCATAAGGCTAGTAGCAGCATGATGAGTGGATTTAGGTACGACGATTCTAAGTGAAATAAGTCAACCAGAAAACGACACTTATCATAAGATATCACTTATAGAGGGAATGTAAAAACCGCTACACTTGAACTGAATTACAAAACAGAACAGAGACACACGTTTACAAAACACACTATGGCTGCTTAACGGGAAAGGTGAGGTCGGGTGAGGCAGAAAACAAGGGTTTCAAATTAGCTCAGATACCGTTCAATAAGCCCAATATGTAATAGACAAGACCTACTCCTTGCTCAGTGAACTGGACGCAAAAACCCCTATTCACCGCCCAAGAATATATCTGACTAGGAAGAATCTTCAAAGCTATGTATTGATATCTCTCTGTAAGTGAGTCAAGTGGGTGTAAAGCAGCATAAAAACAGCAGTGAAAAGCAGCTAAACCCCATTATAAAAATCAATTACTTTTAAAAACCCGTGAAACAAAGACAGTGAAAGAGAGAGAAATTCTTACAATATTCGTTCAGGGGCTGTGATGCCACCTGGATTGACCATCTCTAGACCCACAGCTGATTGAGACATAAGGGTGGACACTCTTGGGGCTGAGAGGTTTGGTCAGGTTGGTTGAGGAAACGCAGGCCCTTTAAAGTAATACTGCGTGGTACCCATCCCATGGGTCCCAAATCTCCAAGTTCAAGGGCATCTTCCTATAACAAAAACATGCATGAGAAACCCAGAAGATGGTACACCGTGTGATCGGGAAAGGTTTCGAAAACGCACCTCATTTCTCATCTCCTTGTGCTCGGGTTGGCCATTACAGCCGCTTTACTAGCAATCTCCCTCCTTCGAGAATCAGCACCTTCAACCTCCTGTTCCGTACAGGTTGCAAATTGTCCTGAGGATGAACGGGAAGAGGGGGAACCAGTGAGAGACTAGCTCTAGGTGTTGGGACAGGCACAGGTCACTCTATTTTCCCATCAGGAAGAAGAATTAACCACAGGCTCAGCCTGCCGCCCGGAAGCAGAACAGGGCCTGAAGCAATCCTGTGCTTTTGCGGCCAGCTCCCAAAAAAACGAGTTGAAAAATCGAGCTCAGGGGCACTGCAATTCACAAACCTGCAGAGTTATAAATGATAACTCTCGTCCACAAATATATTGAGGGAAGGCAACGAGGAGGATTTGAAAGCAAGGCAGAATTGCAGGAAACAGATTTCAGGAGGTAGAGTCGAATCGCCTTTAAAGCACAGGAAAAGCGGCAAAACCTCGACCATGATGCCCTTGGCCAAAAAGGGCGTATGCGTTTTTTCCTGAATATATTCAGGAAAAAACGCATACGCCCTTTTTGGCCAACCAAGCAACCTGGAAAGGCAAACCAGCGCTACAAAGAAGTCTCGCTTCCCATCGGTCAAAAGGGCCATGCTGAATAAAGTGTCAAAACCAGAAATGCAGGACAGGCCATGGAGAAACGGGAGCCTTACTACGCTGATGGGCGGGATGTAAATTGCCAACAGCCACTCTGGAGAAGTGTACGGTGTTTCCTGAAACATCTAAAGAACTCAGCATAGAGAGCATAAGGCACTTCCACTCATGGGCGTATAAATTGGGAAAACTAAAAATCAGCAAGACACAGGCACCCCAAAGTTTAGGGCTGCTCTGTTGACAAGAACCTCCACTTCGTTACACCTTAAATATCCCAGGAAAGAGAAAAATGGATAAGGAAGTTGTGGTCCTTCTGTACAATGGATTATCACTCAGCCATGAAATTAACGTCATAAGGCTAGTAGCAGCATGATGAGAGGATTTAGGTACGATGATTCTAAGTGAAATAAGTCACACAGAAAAAGACACTTATCATAAGATATCACTTAGAGAGGGAATGTAAAAACCGCTACACTTGAACTGAATTACAAAACAGAACAGCGTCACACGTTTACAAAACACACTATGGCTGCTTAACGGGAATGGTGAGGTCAGGTGAGGTAGAAAACAAGGGTTTCAAATTAGCTCAGATACCGTTCCATAAACCCAATATGTAATAGACAAGACCTACTCCTTGCTCAGTGAACTGGACTCGACACCCCCTATTCACCGCCCAAGAATATACCTGACTAGGAAGAATCTTCAAAGCTATGTATTGATATCTCTCTGTAAATGAGTCAAGTGGGTGTAAAGCAGCATAAACAGAGCAGTGAAAAGCAGCTAAACCCCATTATAAAAATCAATTACTTTTAAAATCCCGTGAAACAAAGACAGTGAAAGAGAGAGAAATTCTTACAAAATTCGTTCAGGGGCTGTGATGCCACCTGGATTGACCATATCTAGACCCACAGCTGATTGAGACATAAGGGTGGACACTCTTGGGGCTGAGAGGTTTGGTGAGGTTGGGTGAGCAAACGCAGACCCTTTAAAGTAATACTGCATGGTACCCATCCCATGGGTCCCAAATCTCCAGGTTCAAGGGCATCTTCCTACATCGAAAACATGCATGAGAAACCCAGAAGATGGTACACCGTGTGATCGGGAAAGGTTTCTAAAACGCACCTCATTTCTCATCTCCTTGTGCTCGGGTTGGCCATTCCAGCCGCGTTAGTAGCAATCTCCCTCCGTGGAGAATCAGCACCTTCAACCTCCTGTTCCGTACAGGTTGCAAATTGTCCTGAGGATGAACGGGAAGAGGGGGAACCAGTGAGAGACTAGCTCTAGGTGTTGGGACAGGCACAGGTCACTCTATTTTCCCATCAGGAAGAAGAATTAACCACAGGCTCAGCCTGCCGCCCGGAACCAGAATAGGGCCTGAAGCAATCCTGCGCTTTTGCGGCCAGCTCCGAAGAAAGCGAGTTGAAAAATGGAGCTCAGGGGCACAGCAATTCACAAACCTGCAGAGTTAGAAATGATAACTCTCGTCCACAAATATATTGAGGGAAGGCAACGAAGAGGATTTGAAAGCAAGGCAGAATTGCAGGAAACAGATTTCAGGAGGTAGATTCGAATCGCCTTTAAAGCACAGGAAAGGCGGCAAAACCTCGACCATGATGCCCTTGGCCAAAAAGGGCGTATGCGTTTTTTCCTGAATATATTCAGGAAAAAACGCATACGCCCTTTTTGGCCAACCAAGCAACCTGGAAAGGCAAATCAGCGCTACAAAGAAGTCTCGCTTCCCATCGGTCAAAAGGGCCATGCTGAATAAAGTGTCAAAACCAGAAATGCAGGACAGGCCATGGAGAAACGGGAGCCTTGCTACGCTGATGGGCGGGATGTAAATTGCCAACAGCCACTCTGGAGAAGTGTACGGTGTGTCCTGAAACCTCTAAAAAACTCAGCTTAGAGAGCATAGGGCACTTCCACTCATGGGTGTATAAATTGGGAAAAGTAAAAATCAGCAAGACACAGGCACCCCAAAGTTTAGGGCTGCTCTGTTGACAAGAACCTCCACTTCGTTACACCTTAAATATGCCAGGAAAGAAAAAAATGGATAAAGAAGTTGTGGTCCTTATGTACAATGGAATATCACTCAGCCAGGAAATCAACGTCATAAGGCTAGTAGCAGCATGATGAGTGGATTTAGGTACGACGATTCTAAGTGAAATAAGTCAACCAGAAAACGACACTTATCATAAGATATCACTTATAGAGGGAATGTAAAAACCGCTACACTTGAACTGAATTACAAAACAGAACAGAGACACACGTTTACAAAACACACTATGGCTGCTTAACGGGAAAGGTGAGGTCGGGTGAGGCAGAAAACAAGGGTTTCAAATTAGCTCAGATACCGTTCAATAAGCCCAATATGTAATAGACAAGACCTACTCCTTGCTCAGTGAACTGGACGCAAAAACCCCTATTCACCGCCCAAGAATATATCTGACTAGGAAGAATCTTCAAAGCTATGTATTGATATCTCTCTGTAAGTGAGTCAAGTGGGTGTAAAGCAGCATAAAAACAGCAGTGAAAAGCAGCTAAACCCCATTATAAAAATCAATTACTTTTAAAAACCCGTGAAACAAAGACAGTGAAAGAGAGAGAAATTCTTACAATATTCGTTCAGGGGCTGTGATGCCACCTGGATTGACCATCTCTAGACCCACAGCTGATTGAGACATAAGGGTGGACACTCTTGGGGCTGAGAGGTTTGGTCAGGTTGGTTGAGGAAACGCAGGCCCTTTAAAGTAATACTGCGTGGTACCCATCCCATGGGTCCCAAATCTCCAAGTTCAAGGGCATCTTCCTATAACAAAAACATGCATGAGAAACCCAGAAGATGGTACACCGTGTGATCGGGAAAGGTTTCGAAAACGCACCTCATTTCTCATCTCCTTGTGCTCGGGTTGGCCATTACAGCCGCTTTACTAGCAATCTCCCTCCTTCGAGAATCAGCACCTTCAACCTCCTGTTCCGTACAGGTTGCAAATTGTCCTGAGGATGAACGGGAAGAGGGGGAACCAGTGAGAGACTAGCTCTAGGTGTTGGGACAGGCACAGGTCACTCTATTTTCCCATCAGGAAGAAGAATTAACCACAGGCTCAGCCTGCCGCCCGGAAGCAGAACAGGGCCTGAAGCAATCCTGTGCTTTTGCGGCCAGCTCCCAAAAAAACGAGTTGAAAAATCGAGCTCAGGGGCACTGCAATTCACAAACCTGCAGAGTTATAAATGATAACTCTCGTCCACAAATATATTGAGGGAAGGCAACGAGGAGGATTTGAAAGCAAGGCAGAATTGCAGGAAACAGATTTCAGGAGGTAGAGTCGAATCGCCTTTAAAGCACAGGAAAAGCGGCAAAACCTCGACCATGATGCCCTTGGCCAAAAAGGGCGTATGCGTTTTTTCCTGAATATATTCAGGAAAAAACGCATACGCCCTTTTTGGCCAACCAAGCAACCTGGAAAGGCAAACCAGCGCTACAAAGAAGTCTCGCTTCCCATCGGTCAAAAGGGCCATGCTGAATAAAGTGTCAAAACCAGAAATGCAGGACAGGCCATGGAGAAACGGGAGCCTTACTACGCTGATGGGCGGGATGTAAATTGCCAACAGCCACTCTGGAGAAGTGTACGGTGTTTCCTGAAACATCTAAAGAACTCAGCATAGAGAGCATAAGGCACTTCCACTCATGGGCGTATAAATTGGGAAAACTAAAAATCAGCAAGACACAGGCACCCCAAAGTTTAGGGCTGCTCTGTTGACAAGAACCTCCACTTCGTTACACCTTAAATATCCCAGGAAAGAGAAAAATGGATAAGGAAGTTGTGGTCCTTATGTACAATGGCATATCACTCAGCCATGAAATTAACGTCATAAGGCTAGTAGCAGCATGATGAGAGGATTTAGGTACGATGATTCTAAGTGAAATAAGTCACACAGAAAAAGACACTTATCATAAGATATCACTTAGAGAGGGAATGTAAAAACCGCTACACTTGAACTGAATTACAAAACAGAACAGCGTCACACGTTTACAAAACACACTATGGCTGCTTAACGGGAATGGTGAGGTCAGGTGAGGTAGAAAACAAGGGTTTCAAATTAGCTCAGATACCGTTCCATAAACCCAATATGTAATAGACAAGACCTACTCCTTGCTCAGTGAACTGGACTCGACACCCCCTATTCACCGCCCAAGAATATACCTGACTAGGAAGAATCTTCAAACTATGTATTGATATCTCTCTGTAAATGAGTCAAGTGGGTGTAAAGCAGCATAAACAGAGCAGTGAAAAGCAGCTAAACCCCATTATAAAAATCAATTACTTTTAAAATCCCGTGAAACAAAGACAGTGAAAGAGAGAGAAATTCTTACAAAATTCGTTCAGGGGCTGTGATGCCACCTGGATTGACCATATCTAGACCCACAGCTGATTGAGACATAAGGGTGGACACTCTTGGGGCTGAGAGGTTTGGTGAGGTTGGGTGAGCAAACGCAGACCCTTTAAAGTAATACTGCATGGTACCCATCCCATGGGTCCCAAATCTCCAGGTTCAAGGGCATCTTCCTACATCGAAAACATGCATGAGAAACCCAGAAGATGGTACACCGTGTGATCGGGAAAGGTTTCTAAAACGCACCTCATTTCTCATCTCCTTGTGCTCGGGTTGGCCATTCCAGCCGCGTTAGTAGCAATCTCCCTCCGTGGAGAATCAGCACCTTCAACCTCCTGTTCCGTACAGGTTGCAAATTGTCCTGAGGATGAACGGGAAGAGGGGGAACCAGTGAGAGACTAGCTCTAGGTGTTGGGACAGGCACAGGTCACTCTATTTTCCCATCAGGAAGAAGAATTAACCACAGGCTCAGCCTGCCGCCCGGAACCAGAATAGGGCCTGAAGCAATCCTGCGCTTTTGCGGCCAGCTCCGAAGAAAGCGAGTTGAAAAATGGAGCTCAGGGGCACAGCAATTCACAAACCTGCAGAGTTAGAAATGATAACTCTCGTCCACAAATATATTGAGGGAAGGCAACGAAGAGGATTTGAAAGCAAGGCAGAATTGCAGGAAACAGATTTCAGGAGGTAGATTCGAATCGCCTTTAAAGCACAGGAAAGGCGGCAAAACCTCGACCATGATGCCCTTGGCCAAAAAGGGCGTATGCGTTTTTTCCTGAATATATTCAGGAAAAAACGCATACGCCCTTTTTGGCCAACCAAGCAACCTGGAAAGGCAAATCAGCGCTACAAAGAAGTCTCGCTTCCCATCGGTCAAAAGGGCCATGCTGAATAAAGTGTCAAAACCAGAAATGCAGGACAGGCCATGGAGAAACGGGAGCCTTGCTACGCTGATGGGCGGGATGTAAATTGCCAACAGCCACTCTGGAGAAGTGTACGGTGTGTCCTGAAACCTCTAAAAAACTCAGCTTAGAGAGCATAGGGCACTTCCACTCATGGGTGTATAAATTGGGAAAAGTAAAAATCAGCAAGACACAGGCACCCCAAAGTTTAGGGCTGCTCTGTTGACAAGAACCTCCACTTCGTTACACCTTAAATATCCCAGGAAAGAAAAAAATGGATAAAGAAGTTGTGGTCCTTATGTACAATGGAATATCACTCAGCCAGGAAATCAACGTCATAAGGCTAGTAGCAGCATGATGAGTGGATTTAGGTACGACGATTCTAAGTGAAATAAGTCAACCAGAAAACGACACTTATCATAAGATATCACTTATAGAGGGAATGTAAAAACCGCTACACTTGAACTGAATTACAAAACAGAACAGAGACACACGTTTACAAAACACACTATGGCTGCTTAACGGGAAAGGTGAGGTCGGGTGAGGCAGAAAACAAGGGTTTCAAATTAGCTCAGATACCATTCAATAAACCCAATATGTAATAGACAAGACCTACTCCTTGCTCAGTGAACTGGACGCAAAAACCCCCTATTCACCGCCCAAGAATATATCTGACTAGGAAGAATCTTCAAAGCTATGTATTGATATCTCTCTGTAAGTGAGTCAAGTGGGTGTAAAGCAGCATAAAAACAGCAGTGAAAAGCAGCTAAACCCCATTATAAAAATCAATTACTTTTAAAAACCCGTGAAACAAAGACAGTGAAAGAGAGAGAAATTCTTACAATATTCGTTCAGGGGCTGTGATGCCACCTGGATTGACCATCTCTAGACCCACAGCTGATTGAGACATAAGGGTGGACACTCTTGGGGCTGAGAGGTTTGGTCAGGTTGGTTGAGGAAACGCAGGCCCTTTAAAGTAATACTGCGTGGTACCCATCCCATGGGTCCCAAATCTCCAAGTTCAAGGGCATCTTCCTATAACAAAAACATGCATGAGAAACCCAGAAGATGGTACACCGTGTGATCGGGAAAGGTTTCGAAAACGCACCTCATTTCTCATCTCCTTGTGCTCGGGTTGGCCATTACAGCCGCTTTACTAGCAATCTCCCTCCTTCGAGAATCAGCACCTTCAACCTCCTGTTCCGTACAGGTTGCAAATTGTCCTGAGGATGAACGGGAAGAGGGGGAACCAGTGAGAGACTAGCTCTAGGTGTTGGGACAGGCACAGGTCACTCTATTTTCCCATCAGGAAGAAGAATTAACCACAGGCTCAGCCTGCCGCCCGGAAGCAGAACAGGGCCTGAAACAATCCTGCGCTTTTGCGGCCAGCTCCCAAAAAAACGAGTTGAAAAATCGAGCTCAGGGGCACTGCAATTCACAAACCTGCAGAGTTATAAATGATAACTCTCGTCCACAAATATATTGAGGGAAGGCAACGAGGAGGATTTGAAAGCAAGGCAGAATTGCAGGAAACAGATTTCAGGAGGTAGAGTCGAATCGCCTTTAAAGCACAGGAAAAGCGGCAAAACCTCGACCATGATGCCCTTGGCCAAAAAGGGCGTATGCGTTTTTTCCTGAATATATTCAGGAAAAAACGCATACGCCCTTTTTGGCCAACCAAGCAACCTGGAAAGGCAAATCAGCGCTACAAAGAAGTCTCGCTTCCCATCGGTCAAAAGGGCCATGCTGAATAAAGTGTCAAAACCAGAAATGCAGGACAGGCCATGGAGAAACGGGAGCCTTACTACGCTGATGGGCGGGATGTAAATTGCCAACAGCCACTCTGGAGAAGTGTACGGTGTTTCCTGAAACATCTAAAGAACTCAGCATAGAGAGAATAAGGCACTTCCACTCATGGGCGTATAAATTGGGAAAACTAAAAATCAGCAAGACACAGGCACCCCAAAGTTTAGGGCTGCTCTGTTGACAAGAACCTCCACTTCGTTACACCTTAAATATCCCAGGAAAGAGAAAAATGGAAAAGGAAGTTGTGGTCCTTATGTACAATGGCATATCACTCAGCCATGAAATTAACGTCATAAGGCTAGTAGCAGCATGATGAGAGGATTTAGGTACGATGATTCTAAGTGAAATAAGTCACACAGAAAAAGACACTTATCATAAGATATCACTTAGAGAGGGAATGTAAAAACCGCTACACTTGAACTGAATTACAAAACAGAACAGCGTCACACGTTTAGAAGACACACTATGGCTGCTTAACGGGAAAGGTGAGGTGGGGTGATGCATAAAACAAGGGTTTCAAATGAGCTCAGATACCGTTCCATAAACCCAATATGTAATAGACAAGACCTACTCCTTGCTCAGTGAACTGGACTCGACACCCCCTATTCACCGCCCAAGAATATACCTGACTAGGAAGAATCTTCAAAGCTATGTATTGATATCTCTCTGTAAATGAGTCAAGTGGGTGTAAAGCAGCATAAACAGAGCAGTGAAAAGCAGCTAAACCCCATTATAAAAATCAATTACTTTTAAAATCCCGTGAAACAAAGACAGTGAAAGAGAGAGAAATTCTTACAAAATTCGTTCAGGGGCTGTGATGCCACCTGGATTGACCATATCTAGACCCACAGCTGATTGAGACATAAGGGTGGACACTCTTGGGGCTGAGAGGTTTGGTGAGGTTGGGTGAGCAAACGCAGACCCTTTAAAGTAATACTGCATGGTACCCATCCCATGGGTCCCAAATCTCCAGGTTCAAGGGCATCTTCCTACGTCGAAAACATGCATGAGAAACCCAGAAGATGGTACACCGTGTGATCGGGAAAGGTTTCTAAAACGCACCTCATTTCTCATCTCCTTGTGCTCGGGTTCGCCATTCCAGCCACGTTAGTAGCAATCTCCCTCCGTGGAGAATCAGCACCTTTAACCTCCTGTTCCGTACAGGTTGCAATTTGTCCTGAGGATGAACGGGAAGAGGGGGAACCAATGAGAGACTAGCTCTAGGTGTTGGGACAGGCACAGGTCACTCTATTTTCCCATCAGGAAGAAGAATTAACCACAGGCTCAGCCTGCCGCCCGGAACCAGAATAGGGCCTGAAGCAATCCTGCGCTTTTGCGGCCAGCTCCGAAGAAAGCGAGTTGAAAAATGGAGCTCAGGGGCACTGCAATTCACAAACCTGCAGAGTTAGAAATGATAACTCTCGTCCACAAATATATTGAGGGAAGGCAACGAAGAGGATTTGAAAGCAAGGCAGAATTGCAGGAAACAGATTTCAGGAGGTAGATTCGAATCGCCTTTAAAGCACAGGAAAGGCGGCAAAACCTCGACCATGATGCCCTTGGCCAAAAAGGGCGTATGCGTTTTTTCCTGAATATATTCAGGAAAAAACGCATACGCCCTTTTTGGCCAACCAAGCAACCTGGAAAGGCAAATCAGCGCTACAAAGAAGTCTCGCTTCCCATCGGTCAAAAGGGCCATGCTGAATAAAGTGTCAAAACCAGAAATGCAGGACAGGCCATGGAGAAACGGGAGCCTTGCTACGCTGATGGGCGGGATGTAAATTGCCAACAGCCACTCTGGAGAAGTGTACGGTGTGTCCTGAAACCTCTAAAAAACTCAGCTTAGAGAGCATAGGGCACTTCCACTCATGGGTGTATAAATTGGGAAAAGTAAAAATCAGCAAGACACAGGCACCCCAAAGTTTAGGGCTGCTCTGTTGACAAGAACCTCCACTTCGTTACACCTTAAATATGCCAGGAAAGAAAAAAATGGATAAAGAAGTTGTGGTCCTTATGTACAATGGAATATCACTCAGCCAGGAAATCAACGTCATAAGGCTAGTAGCAGCATGATGAGTGGATTTAGGTACGACGATTCTAAGTGAAATAAGTCAACCAGAAAACGACACTTATCATAAGATATCACTTATAGAGGGAATGTAAAAACCGCTACACTTGAACTGAATTACAAAACAGAACAGCGTCACACGTTTACAAAACACACTATGGCTGCTTAACGGGAAAGGTGAGGTCGGGTGAGGCAGAAAACAAGGGTTTCAAATTAGCTCAGATACCGTTCAATAAACCCAATATGTAATAGACAAGACCTACTCCTTGCTCAGTGAACTGGATGCAAAAAACCCCTATTCACCGCCCAAGAATATATCTGACTAGGAAGAATCTTCAAAGCTATGTATTGATATCTCTCTGTAAGTGAGTCAAGTGGGTGTAAAGCAGCATAAAAACAGCAGTGAAAAGCAGCTAAACCCCATTATAAAAATCAATTACTTTTAAAAACCCGTGAAACAAAGACAGTGAAAGAGAGAGAAATTCTTACAATATTCGTTCAGGGGCTGTGATGCCACCTGGATTGACCATCTCTAGACCCACAGCTGATTGAGACATAAGGGTGGACACTCTTGGGGCTGAGAGGTTTGGTCAGGTTGGTTGAGGAAACGCAGGCCCTTTAAAGTAATACTGCGTGGTACCCATCCCATGGGTCCCAAATCTCCAAGTTCAAGGGCATCTTCCTATAACAAAAACATGCATGAGAAACCCAGAAGATGGTACACCGTGTGATCGGGAAAGGTTTCGAAAACGCACCTCATTTCTCATCTCCTTGTGCTCGGGTTGGCCATTACAGCCGCTTTACTAGCAATCTCCCTCCTTCGAGAATCAGCACCTTCAACCTCCTGTTCCGTACAGGTTGCAAATTGTCCTGAGGATGAACGGGAAGAGGGGGAACCAGTGAGAGACTAGCTCTAGGTGTTGGGACAGGCACAGGTCACTCTATTTTCCCATCAGGAAGAAGAATTAACCACAGGCTCAGCCTGCCGCCCGGAAGCAGAACAGGGCCTGAAGCAATCCTGCGCTTTTGCGGCCAGCTCCCAAAAAAACGAGTTGAAAAATCGAGCTCAGGGGCACTGCAATTCACAAACCTGCAGAGTTAGAAATGATAACTCTCGTCCACAAATATATTGAGGGAAGGCAACGAGGAGGATTTGAAAGCAAGGCAGAATTGCAGGAAACAGATTTCAGGAGGTAGAGTCGAATCGCCTTTAAAGCACAGGAAAAGCGGCAAAACCTCGACCATGATGCCCTTGGCCAAAAAGGGCGTATGCGTTTTTTCCTGAATATATTCAGGAAAAAACGCATACGCCCTTTTTGGCCAACCAAGCAACCTGGAAAGGCAAATCAGCGCTACAAAGAAGTCTCGCTTCCCATCGGTCAAAAGGGCCATGCTGAATAAAGTGTCAAAACCAGAAATGCAGGACAGGCCATGGAGAAACGGGAGCCTTACTACGCTGATGGGCGGGATGTAAATTGCCAACAGCCACTCTGGAGAAGTGTACGGTGTTTCCTGAAACATCTAAAGAACTCAGCATAGAGAGCATAAGGCACTTCCACTCATGGGCGTATAAATTGGGAAAACTAAAAATCAGCAAGACACAGGCACCCCAAAGTTTAGGGCTGCTCTGTTGACAAGAACCTCCACTTCGTTACACCTTAAATATCCCAGGAAAGAGAAAGATGGATAAGGAAGTTGTGGTCCTTATGTACAATGGCATATCACTCAGCCATGAAATCAACGTCATAAGGCTAGTAGCAGCATGATGAGTGGATTTAGGTACGACGATTCTAAGTGAAATAAGTCAACCAGAAAACAACACTTATCATAAGATATGACTTATAGAGGGAATGTAAAAACCGCTACACTTGAACTGAATTACAAAACAGAACAGAGACACACGTTTACAAAACACACTATGGCTGCTTAACGGGAAAGGTGAGGTCGGGTGAGGTAGAAAACAAGGGTTTTAAATTAGCTCAGATACCGTTCCATAAACCCAATATGTAATAGACAAGACCTACTCCTTGCTCAGTGAACTGGACTCGACACCCCCTATTCACCGCCCAAGAATATATCTGACTAGGAACAATCTTGAAAGCTATGTATTGATATCCCTCTGTAAATGAGTCAAGTGGGTGTAAAGCAGCATAAACACAGCAGTGAAAAGCAGCTAAACCCCATTATAAAAATCAATTACTTTTAAAATCCCATGAAACAAAGACAGTGAAAGGGAGAGAAATTCTTGCAAAATTCGTTCAGGGGCTGTGATGCCACCTGGATTGACCATCTCTAGACACACAGCTGATTGAGACATAAGGGTGGACACTCTTGGGGCTGAGAGGTTTGGTGAGGTTGGGTGAGCAAACACAGACCCTTTAAAGTAATACTGTGTGGTACCCATCTCATGGGTCCCAAATCTCCAGGTTCAAGGGACTCTTCCTACATCGAAAACATGCATGAGAAACCCAGAAGATGGTACACCGTGTGATCGGGAAAGGTTTCTAAAACGCACCTCATTTCTCATCTCCTTGTGCTCGGGTTCGCCATTCCAGCCGCGTTAGTAGCAATCTCCCTCCGTGGAGAATCAGCACCTTTAACCTCCTGTTCCGTACAGGTTGCAATTTGTCCTGAGGATGAACGGGAAGAGGGGGAACCAGTGAGAGACTAGCTCTAGGTGTTGGGACAGGAACAGGTCACTCTATTTTCCCATCAGGAAGAAGAATTAACCACAGGCTCAGCCTGCCGCCCGGAAGCAGAATAGGGCCTGAAGCAATCCTACGCTTTTGTGGCCAGCTCCCAAGAAAACGAGTTGAAAAATGGAGCTCAGGGGCACTGCAATTCACAAACCTGCAGAGTTCGAAATGATAACTCTCGTCCACAAATATATTGAGGAAAGGTAACAAAGAGGATTTGAAAGCAAGTCAGAATTGCAGGAAACAGATTTCAGGAGGTAGATTCAAATCGCCTTTAAAGCACAGGAAAAGCGGCAAAACCTCGACCATGATGCCCTTGGCCAAAAAGGGCGTCTGCGTTTTTTCCTGAATATATTCAGGAAAAAACGCAGACGCCCTTTTTGGCCAACCAAGCAACCTGGAAAGGCAAATCAGCGCTACAAAGAAGTCTCGCTTCCCATCGGTCAAAAGGGCCATGCTGAATAAAGTGTCAAAACCAGAAATGCAGGACAGGCCATGGAGAAACGGGAGCCTTGCTACGCTGATGGGCGGCATGTAAATTGCCAACAGCCACTCTGCAGAAGTGTACAGTGTGTCCTGAAACCTCTAAAAAACTCAGCTTAGAGAACATAGGGCACTTCCACTCATGGGCGTATAAATTGGGAAAACTAAAAATCAGCAAGACACAGGCACCCCAAAGTTTAGGGCTGCTCTGTTGACAAGAACCTCCACTTCGTTACACCTTAAATATCCCAGGAAAGAAAAAAATGGATAAAGAAGTTGTGGTCCTTATGTTCAATGGAATATCACTCAGCCATGAAATCAACGTCATAAGGCTAGTAGCAGCATGATGAGTGGATTTAGGTACGACGATTCTAAGTGAAATAAGTCAACCAGAAAACGACACTTATCATAAGATATCACTTATAGAGGGAATGTAAAGACCGCTACACTTGAACTGAATTACAAAACAGAACAGAGACACGCGTTTACAAAACACACTATGGCTGCTTAACGGGAAAGGTGAGGTTGGGTGAGGCAGAAAACAAGGGTTTCAAATTAGCTCAGATACCGTTCAATAAACCCAATATGTAATAGACAAGACCTACTCCTTGCTCAGTGAACTGGACTCGACACCCCCTATTCACCGCCCAAGAATATATCTGACAAGGAAGAATCTTCAAAGCTATGTATTGATATCTCTCTGTAAATGAGTCAAGTGGGTGTAAAGCAGCATAAACACAGCAGTGAAAAGCAGCTAAACCCCATTATAAAAATCAATTACTTTTAAAATCCCATGAAACAAAGACAGTGAAAGAGAGAGAAATTCTTACAAAATTCGTTCAGGGGCTGTGATGCCACCTTTGTTGACCATCTCTAGACCCACAGCTGATTGAGACATAAGGGTGGACACTCGTGGGGCTGAGAGGTTTGGTGAGGTTGGGTGAGCAAACGCAGACCCTTTAAAGTAATACTGCGTGGTACCCATCCCATGGGTCCCAAATCTCCAAGTTCAAGGGGATCTTCCTATATCAAAAACATGCATGAGAAACCCAGAAGATGGTACACCGTGCGATCGGGAAAGGTTTCTAAAACGCACCTCATTTCTCATCTCCTTGTGCTCTGGTTCGCCATTCCAGCCGAGTTACTAGCAATCTCCCTCCGTGGAGAATCAGCACCTTTAACCTCCTGTTCCGTACAGGTTGCAATTTGTCCTGAGGATGAACGGGAAGAGGGGGAACCAGTGAGAGACTAGCTCTAGGTGTTGGGACAGGCATAGGTCACTCTATTTTCCCATCAGGAAGAAGAATTAACCACAGGCTCAGCCTGCCGCCCGGAACCAGAATAGGGCCTGAAGCAATCCTGCGCTTTTGCGGCCAACTCCCAAGAAAGCGAGTTGAAAAATGGAGCTCAGGGGCACTGCAATTCACAGACCTGCAGAGTTAGAAATGATAACTCTCGTCCACAAATATATTGAGGGAAGGCAACGAAGAGGATTTGAAAGCAAGGCAGAATTGCAGAAAAAAGATTTCAGCAGGTAGATTCGAATCGCCTTTAAAACACAGGAAAAGCGGCAAAACCTCGACCATGATGCCCTTGGCCAAAAAGGGCGTATGCGTTTTTTTCCTGAATATATTCAGGAAAAAACGCATACGCCCTTTTTGGCCAACCAAGCAACCTGGAAAGGCAAATCAGCGCTACAAAGAAGTCTCGCTTCCCATCGGTCAAAAGGGCCATGCTGAATAAAGTGTCAAAACCAGAAATGCAGGACAGGCCATGGAGACACGGGAGCCTTGCTACGCTGATGGGCGGGATGTAAATTGCCAACAGCCACTCTGGAGAAGTGTACGGTGTGTCCTGAAACATCTAAAAAACTCAGCTTAGAGAGCATAGGGCACTTCCACTCATGGGCGCATGAATTGGAAAAATTAAAAATCATCAAGACACAGGCACCACAAAGTTTAGGGCTGCTCTGTTGACAAGAACCTCCACTTCGTTACACCTTAAATATCCCAGGAAAGAAAAAAATGGATAAAGAAGTTGTGGTCCTTATGTACAATGGAATATCACTCAGCCATGAAATCAACGTCATAAGGCTAGTAGCAGCATGATGAGTGGATTTAGGTACGACGATTCTAAGTGAAATAAGTCAACCAGAAAACGACACTTATCATAAGATATCACTTATAGAGGGAATGTAAAAACCGCTACACTTGAACTGAATTACAAAACAGAACAGAGACACACGTTTACAAAACACACTATGGCTTCTTAACGGGAAAGCTGAGGTCGGGTGAGGCAGAAAACAAGGGTTTCAAATTAGCTCAGATACCGTTCCATAAACCCAATATGTATTAGACAAGACCTACTCCTTGCTCAGTGAACTGGACGCAAAAACCCCCTATTCACCGCCCAAGAATATATCTGACTAGGAAGAATCTTCAAAGCTATGTATTGATATCTCTCTGTAAGTGAGTCAAGTGGGTGTAAAGCAGCATAAAAACAGCAGTGAAAAGCAGCTAAACCCCATTTTAAAAATCAATTACTTTTAAAAAGCCGTGAAACAAAGACAGTGAAAGATAGGGAAATTCTTACAATATTCGTTCAGGGGCTGTGATGCCACCTGGATTGACCATATCTAGACCCACAGCTGATTGAGACATAAGGGTGGACACTCTTGGGGCTGAGAGGTTTGGTCAGGTTGGTTGAGGAAACGCAGGCCCTTTAAAGTAATACTGCGTGGTACCCATCCCATGGGTCCAAAATCTCCAAGTTCAAGGGCATCTTCCTATAACAAAAACATGCATGAGAAACCCAGAAGATGGTACACCGTGTGATCGGGAAAGGTTTCGAAAACGCACCTCATTTCTCATCTCCTTGTGCTCGGGTTGGCCATTACAGCCGCTCTACTAGCAATCTCCCTCCTTCGAGAATCAGCACCTTCAACCTCCTGTTCCGTACAGGTTGCAAATTGTCCTGAGGATGAACGGGAAGAGGGGGAACCAGTGAGAGACTAGCTCTAGGTGTTGGGACAGGCACAGGTCACTCTATTTTCCTATCAGGAAGAAGAATTAACCACAGGCTCAGCCTGCCGCCCGGAAGCAGAACAGGGCCTGAAGCAATCCTGTGCTTTTGCGGCCAGCTCCCAAAAAAACGAGTTGAAAAATCGAGCTCAGGGGCACTGCAATTCACAAACCTGCAGAGTTATAAATGATAACTCTCGTCCACAAATATATTGAGGGAAGGCAACGAGGAGGATTTGAAAGCAAGGCAGAATTGCAGGAAACAGATTTCAGGAGGTAGAGTCGAATCGCCTTTAAAGCACAGGAAAGGCGGCAAAACCTCGACCATGATGCCCTTGGCCAAAAAGGGCGTATGCGTTTTTTCCTGAATATATTCAGGAAAAAACGCATACGCCCTTTTTGGCCAACCAAGCAACCTGGAAAGGCAAATCAGCGCTACAAAGAAGTCTCGCTTCCCATCGGTCAAAAGGGCCATGCTGAATAAAGTGTCAAAACCAGAAATGCAGGACAGGCCATGGAGAAACGGGAGCCTTGCTACGCTGATGGGCGGGATGTAAATTGCCAACAGCCACTCTGGAGAAGTGTACGGTGTGTCCTGAAACCTCTAAAAAACTCAGCTTAGAGAGCATAGGGCACTTCCACTCATGGGCGTATAAATTGGGAAAACTAAAAATCAGCAAGACACAGGCACCCCAAAGTTTAGGGCTGCTCTGTTGACAAGAACCTCCACTTCGTTACACCTTAAATATCCCAGGAAAGAGAAAAATGGAAAAGGAAGTTGTGGTCCTTATGTACAATGGCATATCACTCAGCCATGAAATTAACGTCATAAGGCTAGTAGCAGCATGATGAGAGGATTTAGGTACGATGATTCTAAGTGAAATAAGTCACACAGAAAAAGACACTTATCATAAGATATCACTTAGAGAGGGAATGTAAAAACCGCTACACTTGAACTGAATTACAAAACAGAACAGCGTCACACGTTTAGAAGACACACTATGGCTGCTTAACGGGAAAGGTGAGGTGGGGTGATGCATAAAACAAGGGTTTCAAATGAGCTCAGATACCGTTCCATAAACCCAATATGTAATAGACAAGACCTACTCCTTGCTCAGTGAACTGGACTCGACACCCCCTATTCACCGCCCAAGAATATACCTGACTAGGAAGAATCTTCAAAGCTATGTATTGATATCTCTCTGTAAATGAGTCAAGTGGGTGTAAAGCAGCATAAACAGAGCAGTGAAAAGCAGCTAAACCCCATTATAAAAATCAATTACTTTTAAAATCCCGTGAAACAAAGACAGTGAAAGAGAGAGAAATTCTTACAAAATTCGTTCAGGGGCTGTGATGCCACCTGGATTGACCATATCTAGACCCACAGCTGATTGAGACATAAGGGTGGACACTCTTGTGGCTGAGAGGTTTGGTGAGGTTGGGTGAGCAAACGCAGACCCTTTAAAGTAATACTGCATGGTACCCATCCCATGGGTCCCAAATCTCCAGGTTCAAGGGCATCTTCCTACGTCGAAAACATGCATGAGAAACCCAGAAGATGGTACACCGTGTGATCGGGAAAGGTTTCTAAAACGCACCTCATTTCTCATCTCCTTGTGCTCGGGTTCGCCATTCCAGCCGCGTTAGTAGCAATCTCCCTCCGTGGAGAATCAGCACCTTTAACCTCCTGTTCCGTACAGGTTGCAATTTGTCCTGAGGATGAACGGGAAGAGGGGGAACCAATGAGAGACTAGCTCTAGGTGTTGGGACAGGCACAGGTCACTCTATTTTCCCATCAGGAAGAAGAATTAACCACAGGCTCAGCCTGCCGCCCGGAACCAGAATAGGGCCTGAAGCAATCCTGCGCTTTTGCGGCCAGCTCCGAAGAAAGCGAGTTGAAAAATGGAGCTCAGGGGCACTGCAATTCACAAACCTGCAGAGTTAGAAATGATAACTCTCGTCCACAAATATATTGAGGGAAGGCAACGAAGAGGATTTGAAAGCAAGGCAGAATTGCAGGAAACAGATTTCAGGAGGTAGATTCGAATCGCCTTTAAAGCACAGGAAAGGCGGCAAAACCTCGACCATGATGCCCTTGGCCAAAAGGGGCGTATGCGTTTTTTCCTGAATATATTCAGGAAAAAACGCATACGCCCTTTTTGGCCAACCAAGCAACCTGGAAAGGCAAATCAGCGCTACAAAGAAGTCTCGCTTCCCATCGGTCAAAAGGGCCATGCTGAATAAAGTGTCAAAACCAGAAATGCAGGACAGGCCATGGAGAAACGGGAGCCTTGCTACGCTGATGGGCGGGATGTAAATTGCCAACAGCCACTCTGGAGAAGTGTACGGTGTGTCCTGAAACCTCTAAAAAACTCAGCTTAGAGAGCATAGGGCACTTCCACTCATGGGTGTATAAATTGGGAAAAGTAAAAATCAGCAAGACACAGGCACCCCAAAGTTTAGGGCTGCTCTGTTGACAAGAACCTCCACTTCGTTACACCTTAAATATGCCAGGAAAGAAAAAAATGGATAAAGAAGTTGTGGTCCTTATGTACAATGGAATATCACTCAGCCAGGAAATCAACGTCATAAGGCTAGTAGCAGCATGATGAGTGGATTTAGGTACGACGATTCTAAGTGAAATAAGTCAACCAGAAAACGACACTTATCATAAGATATCACTTATAGAGGGAATGTAAAAACCGCTACACTTGAACTGAATTACAAAACAGAACAGAGACACACGTTTACAAAACACACTATGGCTGCTTAACGGGAAAGGTGAGGTCGGGTGAGGCAGAAAACAAGGGTTTCAAATTAGCTCAGATACCGTTCAATAAGCCCAATATGTAATAGACAAGACCTACTCCTTGCTCAGTGAACTGGACGCAAAAACCCCTATTCACCGCCCAAGAATATATCTGACTAGGAAGAATCTTCAAAGCTATGTATTGATATCTCTCTGTAAGTGAGTCAAGTGGGTGTAAAGCAGCATAAAAACAGCAGTGAAAAGCAGCTAAACCCCATTATAAAAATCAATTACTTTTAAAAACCCGTGAAACAAAGACAGTGAAAGAGAGAGAAATTCTTACAATATTCGTTCAGGGGCTGTGATGCCACCTGGATTGACCATCTCTAGACCCACAGCTGATTGAGACATAAGGGTGGACACTCTTGGGGCTGAGAGGTTTGGTCAGGTTGGTTGAGGAAACGCAGGCCCTTTAAAGTAATACTGCGTGGTACCCATCCCATGGGTCCCAAATCTCCAAGTTCAAGGGCATCTTCCTATAACAAAAACATGCATGAGAAACCCAGAAGATGGTACACCGTGTGATCGGGAAAGGTTTCGAAAACGCACCTCATTTCTCATCTCCTTGTGCTCGGGTTGGCCATTACAGCCGCTTTACTAGCAATCTCCCTCCTTCGAGAATCAGCACCTTCAACCTACTGTTCCGTACAGGTTGCAAATTGTCCTGAGGATGAACGGGAAGAGGGGGAACCAGTGAGAGACTAGCTCTAGGTGTTGGGACAGGCACAGGTCACTCTATTTTCCCATCAGGAAGAAGAATTAACCACAGGCTCAGCCTGCCGCCCGGAAGCAGAACAGGGCCTGAAGCAATCCTGTGCTTTTGGGGCCAGCTCCCAAAAAAACGAGTTGAAAAATCGAGCTCAGGGGCACTGCAATTCACAAACCTGCAGAGTTATAAATGATAACTCTCGTCCACAAATATATTGAGGGAAGGCAACGAGGAGGATTTGAAAGCAAGGCAGAATTGCAGGAAACAGATTTCAGGAGGTAGAGTCGAATCGCCTTTAAAGCACAGGAAAGGCGGCAAAACCTCGACCATGATGCCCTTGGCCAAAAAGGGCGTATGCGTTTTTTCCTGAATATAGTCAGGAAAAAACGCATACGCCCTTTTTGGCCAACCAAGCAACCTGGAAAGGCAAATCAGCGCTACAAAGAAGTCTCGCTTCCCATCGGTCAAAAGGGCCATGCTGAATAAAGTGTCAAAACCAGAAATGCAGGACAGGCCATGGAGAAACGGGAGCCTTGCTACGCTGATGGGCGGGATGTAAATTGCCAACAGCCACTCTGGAGAAGTGTACGGTGTGTCCTGAAACCTCTAAAAAACTCAGCTTAGAGAGCATAGGGCACTTCCACTCATGGGCGTATAAATTGGGAAAACTAAAAATCAGCAAGACACAGGCACCCCAAAGTTTAGGGCTGCTCTGTTGACAAGAACCTCCACTTCGTTACACCTTAAATATCCCAGGAAAGAGAAAAATGGATAAGGAAGTTGTGGTCCTTATGTACAATGGCATATCACTCAGCCATGAAATTAACGTCATAAGGCTAGTAGCAGCATGATGAGAGGATTTAGGTACGATGATTCTAAGTGAAATAAGTCACACAGAAAAAGACACTTATCATAAGATATCACTTAGAGAGGGAATGTAAAAACCGCTACACTTGAACTGAATTACAAAACAGAACAGCGTCACACGTTTACAAAACACACTATGGCTGCTTAACGGGAAAGGTGAGGTCAGGTGAGGTAGAAAACAAGGGTTTCAAATTAGCTCAGATACCGTTCCATAAACCCAATATGTAATAGACAAGACCTACTCCTTGCTCAGTGAACTGGACTCGACACCCCCTATTCACCGCCCAAGAATATACCTGACTAGGAAGAATCTTCAAAGCTATGTATTGATATCTCTCTGTAAATGAGTCAAGTGGGTGTAAAGCAGCATAAACAGAGCAGTGAAAAGCAGCTAAACCCCATTATAAAAATCAATTACTTTTAAAATCCCGTGAAACAAAGACAGTGAAAGAGAGAGAAATTCTTACAAAATTCGTTCAGGGGCTGTGATGCCACCTGGATTGACCATATCTAGACCCACAGCTGATTGAGACATAAGGGTGGACACTCTTGGGGCTGAGAGGTTTGGTGAGGTTGGGTGAGCAAACGCAGACCCTTTAAAGTAATACTGCATGGTACCCATCCCATGGGTCCCAAATCTCCAGGTTCAAGGGCATCTTCCTACATCGAAAACATGCATGAGAAACCCAGAAGATGGTACACCGTGTGATCGGGAAAGGTTTCTAAAACGCACCTCATTTCTCATCTCCTTGTGCTCGGGTTCGCCATTCCAGCCACGTTAGTAGCAATCTCCCTCCGTGGAGAATCAGCACCTTTAACCTCCTGTTCCGTACAGGTTGCAATTTGTCCTGAGGATGAACGGGAAGAGGGGGAACCAATGAGAGACTAGCTCTAGGTGTTGGGACAGGCACAGGTCACTCTATTTTCCCATCAGGAAGAAGAATTAACCACAGGCTCAGCCTGCCGCCCGGAACCAGAATAGGGCCTGAAGCAATCCTGCGCTTTTGCGGCCAGCTCCGAAGAAAGCGAGTTGAAAAATGGAGCTCAGGGGCACAGCAATTCACAAACCTGCAGAGTTAGAAATGATAACTCTCGTCCACAAATATATTGAGGGAAGGCAACGAAGAGGATTTGAAAGCAAGGCAGAATTGCAGGAAACAGATTTCAGGAGGTAGATTCGAATCGCCTTTAAAGCACAGGAAAGGCGGCAAAACCTCGACCATGATGCCCTTGGCCAAAAGGGGCGTATGCGTTTTTTCCTGAATATATTCAGGAAAAAACGCATACGCCCTTTTTGGCCAACCAAGCAACCTGGAAAGGCAAATCAGCGCTACAAAGAAGTCTCGCTTCCCATCGGTCAAAAGGGCCATGCTGAATAAAGTGTCAAAACCAGAAATGCAGGACAGGCCATGGAGAAACGGGAGCCTTGCTACGCTGATGGGCGGGATGTAAATTGCCAACAGTCACTCTGGAGAAGTGTACGGTGTGTCCTGAAACCTCTAAAAAACTCAGCTTAGAGAGCATAGGGCACTTCCACTCATGGGTGTATAAATTGGGAAAAGTAAAAATCAGCAAGACACAGGCACCCCAAAGTTTAGGGCTGCTCTGTTGACAAGAACCTCCACTTCGTTACACCTTAAATATGCCAGGAAAGAAAAAAATGGATAAAGAAGTTGTGGTCCTTATGTACAATGGAATATCACTCAGCCAGGAAATCAACGTCATAAGGCTAGTAGCAGCATGATGAGTGGATTTAGGTACGACGATTCTAAGTGAAATAAGTCAACCAGAAAACGACACTTATCATAAGATATCACTTATAGAGGGAATGTAAAAACCGCTACACTTGAACTGAATTACAAAACAGAACAGCGTCACACGTTTACAAAACACACTATGGCTGCTTAACGGGAAAGGTGAGGTCGGGTGAGGCAGAAAACAAGGGTTTCAAATTAGCTCAGATACCGTTCAATAAACCCAATATGTAATAGACAAGACCTACTCCTTGCTCAGTGAACTGGATGCAAAAAACCCCTATTCACCGCCCAAGAATATATCTGACTAGGAAGAATCTTCAAAGCTATGTATTGATATCTCTCTGTAAGTGAGTCAAGTGGGTGTAAAGCAGCATAAAAACAGCAGTGAAAAGCAGCTAAACCCCATTATAAAAATCAATTACTTTTAAAAACCCATGAAACAAAGACAGTGAAAGAGAGAGAAATTCTTACAATATTCGTTCAGGGGCTGTGATGCCACCTGGATTGACCATCTCTAGACCCACAGCTGATTGAGACATAAGGGTGGACACTCTTGTGGCTGAGAGGTTTGGTCAGGTTGGTTGAGGAAACGCAGGCCCTTTAAAGTAATACTGCGTGGTACCCATCCCATGGGTCCCAAATCTCCAAGTTCAAGGGCATCTTCCTATAACAAAAACATGCATGAGAAACCCAGAAGATGGTACACCGTGTGATCGGGAAAGGTTTCGAAAACGCACCTCATTTCTCATCTCCTTGTGCTCGGGTTGGCCATTACAGCCGCTCTACTAGCAATCTCCCTCCTTCGAGAATCAGCACCTTCAACCTCCTGTTCCGTACAGGTTGCAAATTGTCCTGAGGATGAACGGGAAGAGGGGGAACCAGTGAGAGACTAGCTCTAGGTGTTGGGACAGGCACAGGTCACTCTATTTTCCTATCAGGAAGAAGAATTAACCACAGGCTCAGCCTGCCGCCCGGAAGCAGAACAGGGCCTGAAGCAATCCTGTGCTTTTGCGGCCAGCTCCCAAAAAAACGAGTTGAAAAATCGAGCTCAGGGGCACTGCAATTCACAAACCTGCAGAGTTATAAATGATAACTCTCGTCCACAAATATATTGAGGGAAGGCAACGAGGAGGATTTGAAAGCAAGGCAGAATTGCAGGAAACAGATTTCAGGAGGTAGAGTCGAATCGCCTTTAAAGCACAGGAAAGGCGGCAAAACCTCGACCATGATGCCCTTGGCCAAAAAGGGCGTATGCGTTTTTTCCTGAATATATTCAGGAAAAAACGCATATGCCCTTTTTGGCCAACCAAGCAACCTGGAAAGGCAAATCAGCGCTACAAAGAAGTCTCGCTTCCCATCGGTCAAAAGGGCCATGCTGAATAAAGTGTCAAAACCAGAAATGCAGGACAGGCCATGGAGAAACGGGAGCCTTGCTACGCTGATGGGCGGGATGTAAATTGCCAACAGCCACTCTGGAGAAGTGTACGGTGTGTCCTGAAACCTCTAAAAAACTCAGCTTAGAGAGCATAGGGCACTTCCACTCATGGGCGTATAAATTGGGAAAACTAAAAATCAGCAAGACACAGGCACCCCAAAGTTTAGGGCTGCTCTGTTGACAAGAACCTCCACTTCGTTACACCTTAAATATCCCAGGAAAAGAGAAAATGGATAAGGAAGTTGTGGTCCTTATGTACAATGGCATATCACTCAGCCATGAAATTAACGTCATAAGGCTAGTAGCAGCATGATGAGAGGATTTAGGTACGATGATTCTAAGTGAAATAAGTCACACAGAAAAAGACACTTATCATAAGATATCACTTAGAGAGGGAATGTAAAAACCGCTACACTTGAACTGAATTACAAAACAGAACAGCGTCACACGTTTACAAAACACACTATGGCTGCTTAACGGGAAAGGTGAGGTCAGGTGAGGTAGAAAACAAGGGTTTCAAATTAGCTCAGATACCGTTCCATAAACCCAATATGTAATAGACAAGACCTACTCCTTGCTCAGTGAACTGGACTCGACACCCCCTATTCACCGCCCAAGAATATACCTGACTAGGAAGAATCTTCAAAGCTATGTATTGATATCTCTCTGTAAATGAGTCAAGTGGGTGTAAAGCAGCATAAACAGAGCAGTGAAAAGCAGCTAAACCCCATTATAAAAATCAATTACTTTTAAAATCCCGTGAAACAAAGACAGTGAAAGAGAGAGAAATTCTTACAAAATTCGTTCAGGGGCTGTGATGCCACCTGGATTGACCATATCTAGACCCACAGCTGATTGAGACATAAGGGTGGACACTCTTGTGGCTGAGAGGTTTGGTGAGGTTGGGTGAGCAAACGCAGACCCTTTAAAGTAATACTGCATGGTACCCATCCCATGGGTCCCAAATCTCCAGGTTCAAGGGCATCTTCCTACATCGAAAACATGCATGAGAAACCCAGAAGATGGTACACCGTGTGATCGGGAAAGGTTTCTAAAACGCACCTCATTTCTCATCTCCTTGTGCTCGGGTTCGCCATTCCAGCCACGTTAGTAGCAATCTCCCTCCGTGGAGAATCAGCACCTTTAACCTCCTGTTCCGTACAGGTTGCAATTTGTCCTGAGGATGAACGGGAAGAGGGGGAACCAATGAGAGACTAGCTCTAGGTGTTGGGACAGGCACAGGTCACTCTATTTTCCCATCAGGAAGAAGAATTAACCACAGGCTCAGCCTGCCGCCCGGAACCAGAATAGGGCCTGAAGCAATCCTGCGCTTTTGCGGCCAGCTCCGAAGAAAGCGAGTTGAAAAATGGAGCTCAGGGGCACAGCAATTCACAAACCTGCAGAGTTAGAAATGATAACTCTCGTCCACAAATATATTGAGGGAAGGCAACGAAGAGGATTTGAAAGCAAGGCAGAATTGCAGGAAAACAGATTTCAGGAGGTAGATTCGAATCGCCTTTAAAGCACAGGAAAGGCGGCAAAACCTCGACCATGATGCCCTTGGCCAAAAGGGGCGTATGCGTTTTTTCCTGAATATATTCAGGAAAAAACGCATACGCCCTTTTTGGCCAACCAAGCAACCTGGAAAGGCAAATCAGCGCTACAAAGAAGTCTCGCTTCCCATCGGTCAAAAGGGCCATGCTGAATAAAGTGTCAAAACCAGAAATGCAGGACAGGCCATGGAGAAACGGGAGCCTTGCTACGCTGATGGGCGGGATGTAAATTGCCAACAGTCACTCTGGAGAAGTGTACGGTGTGTCCTGAAACCTCTAAAAAACTCAGCTTAGAGAGCATAGGGCACTTCCACTCATGGGTGTATAAATTGGGAAAAGTAAAAATCAGCAAGACACAGGCACCCCAAAGTTTAGGGCTGCTCTGTTGACAAGAACCTCCACTTCGTTACACCTTAAATATGCCAGGAAAGAAAAAAATGGATAAAGAAGTTGTGGTCCTTATGTACAATGGAATATCACTCAGCCAGGAAATCAACGTCATAAGGCTAGTAGCAGCATGATGAGTGGATTTAGGTACGACGATTCTAAGTGAAATAAGTCAACCAGAAAACGACACTTATCATAAGATATCACTTATAGAGGGAATGTAAAAACCGCTACACTTGAACTGAATTACAAAACAGAACAGCGTCACACGTTTACAAAACACACTATGGCTGCTTAACGGGAAAGGTGAGGTCGGGTGAGGCAGAAAACAAGGGTTTCAAATTAGCTCAGATACCGTTCAATAAACCCAATATGTAATAGACAAGACCTACTCCTTGCTCAGTGAACTGGATGCAAAAAACCCCTATTCACCGCCCAAGAATATATCTGACTAGGAAGAATCTTCAAAGCTATGTATTGATATCTCTCTGTAAGTGAGTCAAGTGGGTGTAAAGCAGCATAAAAACAGCAGTGAAAAGCAGCTAAACCCCATTATAAAAATCAATTACTTTTAAAAACCCATGAAACAAAGACAGTGAAAGAGAGAGAAATTCTTACAATATTCGTTCAGGGGCTGTGATGCCACCTGGATTGACCATCTCTAGACCCACAGCTGATTGAGACATAAGGGTGGACACTCTTGTGGCTGAGAGGTTTGGTCAGGTTGGTTGAGGAAACGCAGGCCCTTTAAAGTAATACTGCGTGGTACCCATCCCATGGGTCCCAAATCTCCAAGTTCAAGGGCATCTTCCTATAACAAAAACATGCATGAGAAACCCAGAAGATGGTACACCGTGTGATCGGGAAAGGTTTCGAAAACGCACCTCATTTCTCATCTCCTTGTGCTCGGGTTGGCCATTACAGCCGCTCTACTAGCAATCTCCCTCCTTCGAGAATCAGCACCTTCAACCTCCTGTTCCGTACAGGTTGCAAATTGTCCTGAGGATGAACGGGAAGAGGGGGAACCAGTGAGAGACTAGCTCTAGGTGTTGGGACAGGCACAGGTCACTCTATTTTCCTATCAGGAAGAAGAATTAACCACAGGCTCAGCCTGCCGCCCGGAAGCAGAACAGGGCCTGAAGCAATCCTGTGCTTTTGCGGCCAGCTCCCAAAAAAACGAGTTGAAAAATCGAGCTCAGGGGCACTGCAATTCACAAACCTGCAGAGTTATAAATGATAACTCTCGTCCACAAATATATTGAGGGAAGGCAACGAGGAGGATTTGAAAGCAAGGCAGAATTGCAGGAAACAGATTTCAGGAGGTAGAGTCGAATCGCCTTTAAAGCACAGGAAAGGCGGCAAAACCTCGACCATGATGCCCTTGGCCAAAAAGGGCGTATGCGTTTTTTCCTGAATATATTCAGGAAAAAACGCATATGCCCTTTTTGGCCAACCAAGCAACCTGGAAAGGCAAATCAGCGCTACAAAGAAGTCTCGCTTCCCATCGGTCAAAAGGGCCATGCTGAATAAAGTGTCAAAACCAGAAATGCAGGACAGGCCATGGAGAAACGGGAGCCTTGCTACGCTGATGGGCGGGATGTAAATTGCCAACAGCCACTCTGGAGAAGTGTACGGTGTGTCCTGAAACCTCTAAAAAACTCAGCTTAGAGAGCATAGGGCACTTCCACTCATGGGCGTATAAATTGGGAAAACTAAAAATCAGCAAGACACAGGCACCCCAAAGTTTAGGGCTGCTCTGTTGACAAGAACCTCCACTTCGTTACACCTTAAATATCCCAGGAAAGAGAAAAATGGATAAGGAAGTTGTGGTCCTTATGTACAATGGCATATCACTCAGCCATGAAATTAACGTCATAAGGCTAGTAGCAGCATGATGAGAGGATTTAGGTACGATGATTCTAAGTGAAATAAGTCACACAGAAAAAGACACTTATCATAAGATATCACTTAGAGAGGGAATGTAAAAACCGCTACACTTGAACTGAATTACAAAACAGAACAGCGTCACACGTTTACAAAACACACTATGGCTGCTTAACGGGAAAGGTGAGGTCAGGTGAGGTAGAAAACAAGGGTTTCAAATTAGCTCAGATACCGTTCCATAAACCCAATATGTAATAGACAAGACCTACTCCTTGCTCAGTGAACTGGACTCGACACCCCCTATTCACCGCCCAAGAATATACCTGACTAGGAAGAATCTTCAAAGCTATGTATTGATATCTCTCTGTAAATGAGTCAAGTGGGTGTAAAGCAGCATAAACAGAGCAGTGAAAAGCAGCTAAACCCCATTATAAAAATCAATTACTTTTAAAATCCCGTGAAACAAAGACAGTGAAAGAGAGAGAAATTCTTACAAAATTCGTTCAGGGGCTGTGATGCCACCTGGATTGACCATATCTAGACCCACAGCTGATTGAGACATAAGGGTGGACACTCTTGGGGCTGAGAGGTTTGGTGAGGTTGGGTGAGCAAACGCAGACCCTTTAAAGTAATACTGCATGGTACCCATCCCATGGGTCCCAAATCTCCAGGTTCAAGGGCATCTTCCTACATCGAAAACATGCATGAGAAACCCAGAAGATGGTACACCGTGTGATCGGGAAAGGTTTCTAAAACGCACCTCATTTCTCATCTCCTTGTGCTCGGGTTCGCCATTCCAGCCGCGTTAGTAGCAATCTCCCTCCGTGGAGAATCAGCACCTTTAACCTCCTGTTCCGTACAGGTTGCAATTTGTCCTGAGGATGAACGGGAAGAGGGGGAACCAATGAGAGACTAGCTCTAGGTGTTGGGACAGGCACAGGTCACTCTATTTTCCCATCAGGAAGAAGAATTAACCACAGGCTCAGCCTGCCGCCCGGAACCAGAATAGGGCCTGAAGCAATCCTGCGCTTTTGCGGCCAGCTCCGAAGAAAGCGAGTTGAAAAATGGAGCTCAGGGGCACTGCAATTCACAAACCTGCAGAGTTAGAAATGATAACTCTCGTCCACAAATATATTGAGGGAAGGCAACGAAGAGGATTTGAAAGCAAGGCAGAATTGCAGGAAACAGATTTCAGGAGGTAGATTCGAATCGCCTTTAAAGCACAGGAAAGGCGGCAAAACCTCGACCATGATGCCCTTGGCCAAAAGGGGCGTATGCGTTTTTTCCTGAATATATTCAGGAAAAAACGCATACGCCCCTTTTGGCCAACCAAGCAACCTGGAAAGGCAAATCAGCGATACAAAGAAGTCTCGCTTCCCATCGGTCAAAAGGGCCATGCTGAATAAAGTGTCAAAACCAGAAATGCAGGACAGGCCATGGAGAAACGGGAGCCTTGCTACGCTGATGGGCGGGATGTAAATTGCCAACAGCCACTCTGGAGAAGTGTACGGTGTGTCCTGAAACCTCTAAAAAACTCAGCTTAGAGAGCATAGGGCACTTCCACTCATGGGTGTATAAATTGGGAAAAGTAAAAATCAGCAAGACACAGGCACCCCAAAGTTTAGGGCTGCTCTGTTGACAAGAACGTCCACTTCGTTACACCTTAAATATGCCAGGAAAGAAAAAAATGGATAAAGAAGTTGTGGTCCTTATGTACAATGGAATATCACTCAGCCAGGAAATCAACGTCATAAGGCTAGTAGCAGCATGATGAGTGGATTTAGGTACGACGATTCTAAGTGAAATAAGTCAACCAGAAAACGACACTTATCATAAGATATCACTTATAGAGGGAATGTAAAAACCGCTACACTTGAACTGAATTACAAAACAGAACAGAGACACACGTTTACAAAACACACTATGGCTGCTTAACGGGAAAGGTGAGGTCGGGTGAGGCAGAAAACAAGGGTTTCAAATTAGCTCAGATACCGTTCAATAAACCCAATATGTAATAGACAAGACCTACTCCTTGCTCAGTGAACTGGATGCAAAAAACCCCTATTCACCGCCCAAGAATATATCTGACTAGGAAGAATCTTCAAAGCTATGTATTGATATCTCTCTGTAAGTGAGTCAAGTGGGTGTAAAGCAGCATAAAAACAGCAGTGAAAAGCAGCTAAACCCCATTATAAAAATCAATTACTTTTAAAAACCCGTGAAACAAAGACAGTGAAAGAGAGAGAAATTCTTACAATATTCGTTCAGGGGCTGTGATGCCACCTGGATTGACCATCTCTAGACCCACAGCTGATTGAGACATAAGGGTGGACACTCTTGGGGCTGAGAGGTTTGGTCAGGTTGGTTGAGGAAACGCAGGCCCTTTAAAGTAATACTGCGTGGTACCCATCCCATGGGTCCCAAATCTCCAAGTTCAAGGGCATCTTCCTATAACAAAAACATGCATGAGAAACCCAGAAGATGGTACACCGTGTGATCGGGAAAGGTTTCGAAAACGCACCTCATTTCTCATCTCCTTGTGCTCGGGTTGGCCATTACAGCCGCTTTACTAGCAATCTCCCTCCTTCGAGAATCAGCACCTTCAACCTCCTGTTCCGTACAGGTTGCAAATTGTCCTGAGGATGAACGGGAAGAGGGGGAACCAGTGAGAGACTAGCTCTAGGTGTTGGGACAGGCACAGGTCACTCTATTTTCCCATCAGGAAGAAGAATTAACCACAGGCTCAGCCTGCCGCCCGGAAGCAGAACAGGGCCTGAAGCAATCCTGCGCTTTTGCGGCCAGGTCCCAAAAAAACGAGTTGAAAAATCGAGCTCAGGGGCACTGCAATTCACAAACCTGCAGAGTTAGAAATGATAACTCTCGTCCACAAATATATTGAGGGAAGGCAACGAGGAGGATTTGAAAGCAAGGCAGAATTGCAGGAAACAGATTTCAGGAGGTAGAGTCGAATCGCCTTTAAAGCACAGGAAAAGCGGCAAAACCTCGACCATGATGCCCTTGGCCAAAAAGGGCGTATGCGTTTTTTCCTGAATATATTCAGGAAAAAACGCATACGCCCTTTTTGGCCAACCAAGCAACCTGGAAAGGCAAATCAGCGCTACAAAGAAGTCTCGCTTCCCATCGGTCAAAAGGGCCATGCTGAATAAAGTGTCAAAACCAGAAATGCAGGACAGGCCATGGAGAAACGGGAGCCTTACTACGCTGATGGGCGGGATGTAAATTGCCAACAGCCACTCTGGAGAAGTGTACGGTGTTTCCTGAAACATCTAAAGAACTCAGCATAGAGAGCATAAGGCACTTCCACTCATGGGCGTATAAATTGGGAAAACTAAAAATCAGGAAGACACAGGCACCCCGAAGTTTAGGGCTGCTCTGTTGACAAGAACCTCCACTTCGTTACACCTTAAATATCCCAGGAAAGAGAAAAATGGATAAGGAAGTTGTGGTCCTTATGTACAATGGCATATCACTCAGCCATGAAATCAACGTCATAAGGCTAGTAGCAGCATGATGAGTGGATTTAGGTACGACGATTCTAAGTGAAATAAGTCAACCAGAAAACAACACTTATCATAAGATATGACTTATAGAGGGAATGTAAAAACCGCTACACTTGAACTGAATTACAAAACAGAACAGAGACACACGTTTACAAAACACACTATGGCTGCTTAACGGGAAAGGTGAGGTCGGGTGAGGTAGAAAACAAGGGTTTTAAATTAGCTCAGATACCGTTCCATAAACCCAATATGTAATAGACAAGACCTACTCCTTGCTCAGTGAACTGGACTCGACACCCCCTATTCACCGCCCAAGAATATATCTGACTAGGAACAATCTTGAAAGCTATGTATTGATATCCCTCTGTAAATGAGTCAAGTGGGTGTAAAGCAGCATAAACACAGCAGTGAAAAGCAGCTAAACCCCATTATAAAAATCAATTACTTTTAAAATCCCGTGAAACAAAGACAGTGAAAGAGAGAGAAATTCTTACAAAATTCGTTCAGGGGCTGTGATGCCACCTGGATTGACCATCTCTAGACCCACAGCTGATTGAGACATAAGGGTGGACACTCTTGGGGCTGAGAGGTTTGGTGAGGTTGGGTGAGCAAACGCACACCCTTTAAAGTAATACTGCGTGGTACCCATCCCATGGGTCCCAAATCTCCAGGTTCAAGGGCATCTTCCTACATCGAAAACATGCATGAGAAACCCAGAAGATGGTACACCGTGTGATCGGGAAAGGTTTCTAAAACGCACCTCATTTCTCATCTCCTTGTGCTCGGGTTCGCCATTCCAGCCGCGTTAGTAGCAATCTCCCTCCGTGGAGAATCAGCACCTTTAACCTCCTGTTCCGTACAGGTTGCAATTTGTCCTGAGGATGAACGGGAAGTGGGGGAACCAATGAGAGACTAGCTCTAGGTGTTGGGACAGGCACAGGTCACTCTATTTTCCCATCAGGAAGAAGAATTAACCACAGGCTCAGCCTGCCGCCCGGAACCAGAATAGGGCCTGAAGCAATCCTGCGCTTTTGCGGCCAGCTCCGAAGAAAGCGAGTTGAAAAATGGAGCTCAGGGGCACTGCAATTCACAAACCTGCAGAGTTAGAAATGATAACTCTCGTCCACAAATATATTGAGGGAAGGCAACGAAGAGGATTTGAAAGCAAGGCAGAATTGCAGGAAACAGATTTCAGGAGGTAGATTCGAATCGCCTTTAAAGCACAGGAAAGGCGGCAAAACCTCGACCATGATGCCCTTGGCCAAAAAGGGCGTATGCGTTTTTTCCTGAATATATTCAGGAAAAAACGCATACGCCCTTTTTGGCCAACCAAGCAACCTGGAAAGGCAAATCAGCGCTACAAAGAAGTCTCGCTTCCCATCGGTCAAAAGGGCCATGCTGAATAAAGTGTCAAAACCAGAAATGCAGGACAGGCCATGGAGAAACGGGAGCCTTGCTACGCTGATGGGCGGGATGTAAATTGCCAACAGCCACTCTGGAGAAGTGTACGGTGTGTCCTGAAACCTCTAAAAAACTCAGCTTAGAGAGCATAGGGCACTTCCACTCATGGGTGTATAAATTGGGAAAAGTAAAAATCAGCAAGACACAGGCACCCCAAAGTTTAGGGCTGCTCTGTTGACAAGAACCTCCACTTCGTTACACCTTAAATATCCCAGGAAAGAAAAAAATGGATAAAGAAGTTGTGGTCCTTATGTACAATGGAATATCACTCAGCCAGGAAATCAACGTCATAAGGCTAGTAGCAGCATGATGAGTGGATTTAGGTACGACGATTCTAAGTGAAATAAGTCAACCAGAAAACGACACTTATCATAAGATATCACTTATAGAGGGAATGTAAAAACCGCTACACTTGAACTGAATTACAAAACAGAACAGAGACACACGTTTACAAAACACACTATGGCTGCTTAACGGGAAAGGTGAGGTCGGGTGAGGCAGAAAACAAGGGTTTCAAATTAGCTCAGATACCATTCAATAAACCCAATATGTAATAGACAAGACCTACTCCTTGCTCAGTGAACTGGACGCAAAAACCCCCTATTCACCGCCCAAGAATATATCTGACTAGGAAGAATCTTCAAAGCTATGTATTGATATCTCTCTGTAAGTGAGTCAAGTGGGTGTAAAGCAGCATAAAAACAGCAGTGAAAAGCAGCTAAACCCCATTATAAAAATCAATTACTTTTAAAAACCCGTGAAACAAAGACAGTGAAAGAGAGAGAAATTCTTACAATATTCGTTCAGGGGCTGTGATGCCACCTGGATTGACCATCTCTAGACCCACAGCTGATTGAGACATAAGGGTGGACACTCTTGGGGCTGAGAGGTTTGGTCAGGTTGGTTGAGGAAACGCAGGCCCTTTAAAGTAATACTGCGTGGTACCCATCCCATGGGTCCCAAATCTCCAAGTTCAAGGGCATCTTCCTATAACAAAAACATGCATGAGAAACCCAGAAGATGGTACACCGTGTGATCGGGAAAGGTTTCGAAAACGCACCTCATTTCTCATCTCCTTGTGCTCGGGTTGGCCATTACAGCCGCTTTACTAGCAATCTCCCTCCTTCGAGAATCAGCACCTTCAACCTCCTGTTCCGTACAGGTTGCAAATTGTCCTGAGGATGAACGGGAAGAGGGGGAACCAGTGAGAGACTAGCTCTAGGTGTTGGGACAGGCACAGGTCACTCTATTTTCCCATCAGGAAGAAGAATTAACCACAGGCTCAGCCTGCCGCCCGGAAGCAGAACAGGGCCTGAAGCAATCCTGCGCTTTTGCGGCCAGCTCCCAAAAAAACGAGTTGAAAAATCGAGCTCAGGGGCACTGCAATTCACAAACCTGCAGAGTTAGAAATGATAACTCTCGTCCACAAATATATTGAGGGAAGGCAACGAGGAGGATTTGAAAGCAAGGCAGAATTGCAGGAAACAGATTTCAGGAGGTAGAGTCGAATCGCCTTTAAAGCACAGGAAAAGCGGCAAAACCTCGACCATGATGCCCTTGGCCAAAAAGGGCGTATGCGTTTTTTCCTGAATATATTCAGGAAAAAACGCATACGCCCTTTTTGGCCAACCAAGCAACCTGGAAAGGCAAATCAGCGCTACAAAGAAGTCTCGCTTCCCATCGGTCAAAAGGGCCATGCTGAATAAAGTGTCAAAACCAGAAATGCAGGACAGGCCATGGAGAAACGGGAGCCTTACTACGCTGATGGGCGGGATGTAAATTGCCAACAGCCACTCTGGAGAAGTGTACGGTGTTTCCTGAAACATCTAAAGAACTCAGCATAGAGAGAATAAGGCACTTCCACTCATGGGCGTATAAATTGGGAAAACTAAAAATCAGCAAGACACAGGCACCCCAAAGTTTAGGGCTGCTCTGTTGACAAGAACCTCCACTTCGTTACACCTTAAATATCCCAGGAAAGAGAAAAATGGAAAAGGAAGTTGTGGTCCTTAGGTACAATGGCATATCACTCAGCCATGAAATTAACGTCATAAGGCTAGTAGCAGCATGATGAGAGGATTTAGGTACGATGATTCTAAGTGAAATAAGTCACACAGAAAAAGACACTTATCATAAGATATCACTTAGAGAGGGAATGTAAAAACCGCTACACTTGAACTGAATTACAAAACAGAACAGCGTCACACGTTTAGAAGACACACTATGGCTGCTTAACGGGAAAGGTGAGGTGGGGTGATGCATAAAACAAGGGTTTCAAATGAGCTCAGATACCGTTCCATAAACCCAATATGTAATAGACAAGACCTACTCCTTGCTCAGTGAACTGGACTCGACACCCCCTATTCACCGCCCAAGAATATACCTGACTAGGAAGAATCTTCAAAGCTATGTATTGATATCTCTCTGTAAATGAGTCAAGTGGGTGTAAAGCAGCATAAACAGAGCAGTGAAAAGCAGCTAAACCCCATTATAAAAATCAATTACTTTTAAAATCCCGTGAAACAAAGACAGTGAAAGAGAGAGAAATTCTTACAAAATTCGTTCAGGGGCTGTGATGCCACCTGGATTGACCATATCTAGACCCACAGCTGATTGAGACATAAGGGTGGACACTCTTGTGGCTGAGAGGTTTGGTGAGGTTGGGTGAGCAAACGCAGACCCTTTAAAGTAATACTGCATGGTACCCATCCCATGGGTCCCAAATCTCCAGGTTCAAGGGCATCTTCCTACGTCGAAAACATGCATGAGAAACCCAGAAGATGGTACACCGTGTGATCGGGAAAGGTTTCTAAAACGCACCTCATTTCTCATCTCCTTGTGCTCGGGTTCGCCATTCCAGCCACGTTAGTAGCAATCTCCCTCCGTGGAGAATCAGCACCTTTAACCTCCTGTTCCGTACAGGTTGCAATTTGTCCTGAGGATGAACGGGAAGAGGGGGAACCAATGAGAGACTAGCTCTAGGTGTTGGGACAGGCACAGGTCACTCTATTTTCCCATCAGGAAGAAGAATTAACCACAGGCTCAGCCTGCCGCCCGGAACCAGAATAGGGCCTGAAGCAATCCTGCGCTTTTGCGGCCAGCTCCGAAGAAAGCGAGTTGAAAAATGGAGCTCAGGGGCACTGCAATTCACAAACCTGCAGAGTTAGAAATGATAACTCTCGTCCACAAATATATTGAGGGAAGGCAACGAAGAGGATTTGAAAGCAAGGCAGAATTGCAGGAAACAGATTTCAGGAGGTAGATTCGAATCGCCTTTAAAGCACAGGAAAGGCGGCAAAACCTCGACCATGATGCCCTTGGCCAAAAAGGGCGTATGCGTTTTTTCCTGAATATATTCAGGAAAAAACGCATACGCCCTTTTTGGCCAACCAAGCAACCTGGAAAGGCAAATCAGCGCTACAAAGAAGTCTCGCTTCCCATCGGTCAAAAGGGCCATGCTGAATAAAGTGTCAAAACCAGAAATGCAGGACAGGCCATGGAGAAACGGGAGCCTTGCTACGCTGATGGGCGGGATGTAAATTGCCAACAGCCACTCTGGAGAAGTGTACGGTGTGTCCTGAAACCTCTAAAAAACTCAGCTTAGAGAGCATAGGGCACTTCCACTCATGGGTGTATAAATTGGGAAAAGTAAAAATCAGCAAGACACAGGCACCCCAAAGTTTAGGGCTGCTCTGTTGACAAGAACCTCCACTTCGTTACACCTTAAATATGCCAGGAAAGAAAAAAATGGATAAAGAAGTTGTGGTCCTTATGTACAATGGAATATCACTCAGCCAGGAAATCAACGTCATAAGGCTAGTAGCAGCATGATGAGTGGATTTAGGTACGACGATTCTAAGTGAAATAAGTCAACCAGAAAACGACACTTATCATAAGATATCACTTATAGAGGGAATGTAAAAACCGCTACACTTGAACTGAATTACAAAACAGAACAGAGACACACGTTTACAAAACACACTATGGCTGCTTAACGGGAAAGGTGAGGTCGGGTGAGGCAGAAAACAAGGGTTTCAAATTAGCTCAGATACCGTTCAATAAGCCCAATATGTAATAGACAAGACCTACTCCTTGCTCAGTGAACTGGACGCAAAAACCCCTATTCACCGCCCAAGAATATATCTGACTAGGAAGAATCTTCAAAGCTATGTATTGATATCTCTCTGTAAGTGAGTCAAGTGGGTGTAAAGCAGCATAAAAACAGCAGTGAAAAGCAGCTAAACCCCATTATAAAAATCAATTACTTTTAAAAACCCGTGAAACAAAGACAGTGAAAGAGAGAGAAATTCTTACAATATTCGTTCAGGGGCTGTGATGCCACCTGGATTGACCATCTCTAGACCCACAGCTGATTGAGACATAAGGGTGGACACTCTTGGGGCTGAGAGGTTTGGTCAGGTTGGTTGAGGAAACGCAGGCCCTTTAAAGTAATACTGCGTGGTACCCATCCCATGGGTCCCAAATCTCCAAGTTCAAGGGCATCTTCCTATAACAAAAACATGCATGAGAAACCCAGAAGATGGTACACCGTGTGATCGGGAAAGGTTTCGAAAACGCACCTCATTTCTCATCTCCTTGTGCTCGGGTTGGCCATTACAGCCGCTTTACTAGCAATCTCCCTCCTTCGAGAATCAGCACCTTCAACCTCCTGTTCCGTACAGGTTGCAAATTGTCCTGAGGATGAACGGGAAGAGGGGGAACCAGTGAGAGACTAGCTCTAGGTGTTGGGACAGGCACAGGTCACTCTATTTTCCCATCAGGAAGAAGAATTAACCACAGGCTCAGCCTGCCGCCCGGAAGCAGAACAGGGCCTGAAGCAATCCTGTGCTTTTGCGGCCAGCTCCCAAAAAAACGAGTTGAAAAATCGAGCTCAGGGGCACTGCAATTCACAAACCTGCAGAGTTATAAATGATAACTCTCGTCCACAAATATATTGAGGGAAGGCAACGAGGAGGATTTGAAAGCAAGGCAGAATTGCAGGAAACAGATTTCAGGAGGTAGAGTCGAATCGCCTTTAAAGCACAGGAAAAGCGGCAAAACCTCGACCATGATGCCCTTGGCCAAAAAGGGCGTATGCGTTTTTTCCTGAATATATTCAGGAAAAAACGCATACGCCCTTTTTGGCCAACCAAGCAACCTGGAAAGGCAAACCAGCGCTACAAAGAAGTCTCGCTTCCCATCGGTCAAAAGGGCCATGCTGAATAAAGTGTCAAAACCAGAAATGCAGGACAGGCCATGGAGAAACGGGAGCCTTACTACGCTGATGGGCGGGATGTAAATTGCCAACAGCCACTCTGGAGAAGTGTACGGTGTTTCCTGAAACATCTAAAGAACTCAGCATAGAGAGCATAAGGCACTTCCACTCATGGGCGTATAAATTGGGAAAACTAAAAATCAGCAAGACACAGGCACCCCAAAGTTTAGGGCTGCTCTGTTGACAAGAACCTCCACTTCGTTACACCTTAAATATCCCAGGAAAGAGAAAAATGGATAAGGAAGTTGTGGTCCTTCTGTACAATGGATTATCACTCAGCCATGAAATTAACGTCATAAGGCTAGTAGCAGCATGATGAGAGGATTTAGGTACGATGATTCTAAGTGAAATAAGTCACACAGAAAAAGACACTTATCATAAGATATCACTTAGAGAGGGAATGTAAAAACCGCTACACTTGAACTGAATTACAAAACAGAACAGCGTCACACGTTTACAAAACACACTATGGCTGCTTAACGGGAATGGTGAGGTCAGGTGAGGTAGAAAACAAGGGTTTCAAATTAGCTCAGATACCGTTCCATAAACCCAATATGTAATAGACAAGACCTACTCCTTGCTCAGTGAACTGGACTCGACACCCCCTATTCACCGCCCAAGAATATACCTGACTAGGAAGAATCTTCAAAGCTATGTATTGATATCTCTCTGTAAATGAGTCAAGTGGGTGTAAAGCAGCATAAACAGAGCAGTGAAAAGCAGCTAAACCCCATTATAAAAATCAATTACTTTTAAAATCCCGTGAAACAAAGACAGTGAAAGAGAGAGAAATTCTTACAAAATTCGTTCAGGGGCTGTGATGCCACCTGGATTGACCATATCTAGACCCACAGCTGATTGAGACATAAGGGTGGACACTCTTGGGGCTGAGAGGTTTGGTGAGGTTGGGTGAGCAAACGCAGACCCTTTAAAGTAATACTGCATGGTACCCATCCCATGGGTCCCAAATCTCCAGGTTCAAGGGCATCTTCCTACATCGAAAACATGCATGAGAAACCCAGAAGATGGTACACCGTGTGATCGGGAAAGGTTTCTAAAACGCACCTCATTTCTCATCTCCTTGTGCTCGGGTTGGCCATTCCAGCCGCGTTAGTAGCAATCTCCCTCCGTGGAGAATCAGCACCTTCAACCTCCTGTTCCGTACAGGTTGCAAATTGTCCTGAGGATGAACGGGAAGAGGGGGAACCAGTGAGAGACTAGCTCTAGGTGTTGGGACAGGCACAGGTCACTCTATTTTCCCATCAGGAAGAAGAATTAACCACAGGCTCAGCCTGCCGCCCGGAACCAGAATAGGGCCTGAAGCAATCCTGCGCTTTTGCGGCCAGCTCCGAAGAAAGCGAGTTGAAAAATGGAGCTCAGGGGCACAGCAATTCACAAACCTGCAGAGTTAGAAATGATAACTCTCGTCCACAAATATATTGAGGGAAGGCAACGAAGAGGATTTGAAAGCAAGGCAGAATTGCAGGAAACAGATTTCAGGAGGTAGATTCGAATCGCCTTTAAAGCACAGGAAAGGCGGCAAAACCTCGACCATGATGCCCTTGGCCAAAAAGGGCGTATGCGTTTTTTCCTGAATATATTCAGGAAAAAACGCATACGCCCTTTTTGGCCAACCAAGCAACCTGGAAAGGCAAATCAGCGCTACAAAGAAGTCTCGCTTCCCATCGGTCAAAAGGGCCATGCTGAATAAAGTGTCAAAACCAGAAATGCAGGACAGGCCATGGAGAAACGGGAGCCTTGCTACGCTGATGGGCGGGATGTAAATTGCCAACAGCCACTCTGGAGAAGTGTACGGTGTGTCCTGAAACCTCTAAAAAACTCAGCTTAGAGAGCATAGGGCACTTCCACTCATGGGTGTATAAATTGGGAAAAGTAAAAATCAGCAAGACACAGGCACCCCAAAGTTTAGGGCTGCTCTGTTGACAAGAACCTCCACTTCGTTACACCTTAAATATGCCAGGAAAGAAAAAAATGGATAAAGAAGTTGTGGTCCTTATGTACAATGGAATATCACTCAGCCAGGAAATCAACGTCATAAGGCTAGTAGCAGCATGATGAGTGGATTTAGGTACGACGATTCTAAGTGAAATAAGTCAACCAGAAAACGACACTTATCATAAGATATCACTTATAGAGGGAATGTAAAAACCGCTACACTTGAACTGAATTACAAAACAGAACAGAGACACACGTTTACAAAACACACTATGGCTGCTTAACGGGAAAGGTGAGGTCGGGTGAGGCAGAAAACAAGGGTTTCAAATTAGCTCAGATACCGTTCAATAAGCCCAATATGTAATAGACAAGACCTACTCCTTGCTCAGTGAACTGGACGCAAAAACCCCTATTCACCGCCCAAGAATATATCTGACTAGGAAGAATCTTCAAAGCTATGTATTGATATCTCTCTGTAAGTGAGTCAAGTGGGTGTAAAGCAGCATAAAAACAGCAGTGAAAAGCAGCTAAACCCCATTATAAAAATCAATTACTTTTAAAAACCCGTGAAACAAAGACAGTGAAAGAGAGAGAAATTCTTACAATATTCGTTCAGGGGCTGTGATGCCACCTGGATTGACCATCTCTAGACCCACAGCTGATTGAGACATAAGGGTGGACACTCTTGGGGCTGAGAGGTTTGGTCAGGTTGGTTGAGGAAACGCAGGCCCTTTAAAGTAATACTGCGTGGTACCCATCCCATGGGTCCCAAATCTCCAAGTTCAAGGGCATCTTCCTATAACAAAAACATGCATGAGAAACCCAGAAGATGGTACACCGTGTGATCGGGAAAGGTTTCGAAAACGCACCTCATTTCTCATCTCCTTGTGCTCGGGTTGGCCATTACAGCCGCTTTACTAGCAATCTCCCTCCTTCGAGAATCAGCACCTTCAACCTCCTGTTCCGTACAGGTTGCAAATTGTCCTGAGGATGAACGGGAAGAGGGGGAACCAGTGAGAGACTAGCTCTAGGTGTTGGGACAGGCACAGGTCACTCTATTTTCCCATCAGGAAGAAGAATTAACCACAGGCTCAGCCTGCCGCCCGGAAGCAGAACAGGGCCTGAAGCAATCCTGTGCTTTTGCGGCCAGCTCCCAAAAAAACGAGTTGAAAAATCGAGCTCAGGGGCACTGCAATTCACAAACCTGCAGAGTTATAAATGATAACTCTCGTCCACAAATATATTGAGGGAAGGCAACGAGGAGGATTTGAAAGCAAGGCAGAATTGCAGGAAACAGATTTCAGGAGGTAGAGTCGAATCGCCTTTAAAGCACAGGAAAAGCGGCAAAACCTCGACCATGATGCCCTTGGCCAAAAAGGGCGTATGCGTTTTTTCCTGAATATATTCAGGAAAAAACGCATACGCCCTTTTTGGCCAACCAAGCAACCTGGAAAGGCAAACCAGCGCTACAAAGAAGTCTCGCTTCCCATCGGTCAAAAGGGCCATGCTGAATAAAGTGTCAAAACCAGAAATGCAGGACAGGCCATGGAGAAACGGGAGCCTTACTACGCTGATGGGCGGGATGTAAATTGCCAACAGCCACTCTGGAGAAGTGTACGGTGTTTCCTGAAACATCTAAAGAACTCAGCATAGAGAGCATAAGGCACTTCCACTCATGGGCGTATAAATTGGGAAAACTAAAAATCAGCAAGACACAGGCACCCCAAAGTTTAGGGCTGCTCTGTTGACAAGAACCTCCACTTCGTTACACCTTAAATATCCCAGGAAAGAGAAAAATGGATAAGGAAGTTGTGGTCCTTATGTACAATGGCATATCACTCAGCCATGAAATTAACGTCATAAGGCTAGTAGCAGCATGATGAGAGGATTTAGGTACGATGATTCTAAGTGAAATAAGTCACACAGAAAAAGACACTTATCATAAGATATCACTTAGAGAGGGAATGTAAAAACCGCTACACTTGAACTGAATTACAAAACAGAACAGCGTCACACGTTTACAAAACACACTATGGCTGCTTAACGGGAATGGTGAGGTCAGGTGAGGTAGAAAACAAGGGTTTCAAATTAGCTCAGATACCGTTCCATAAACCCAATATGTAATAGACAAGACCTACTCCTTGCTCAGTGAACTGGACTCGACACCCCCTATTCACCGCCCAAGAATATACCTGACTAGGAAGAATCTTCAAACTATGTATTGATATCTCTCTGTAAATGAGTCAAGTGGGTGTAAAGCAGCATAAACAGAGCAGTGAAAAGCAGCTAAACCCCATTATAAAAATCAATTACTTTTAAAATCCCGTGAAACAAAGACAGTGAAAGAGAGAGAAATTCTTACAAAATTCGTTCAGGGGCTGTGATGCCACCTGGATTGACCATATCTAGACCCACAGCTGATTGAGACATAAGGGTGGACACTCTTGGGGCTGAGAGGTTTGGTGAGGTTGGGTGAGCAAACGCAGACCCTTTAAAGTAATACTGCATGGTACCCATCCCATGGGTCCCAAATCTCCAGGTTCAAGGGCATCTTCCTACATCGAAAACATGCATGAGAAACCCAGAAGATGGTACACCGTGTGATCGGGAAAGGTTTCTAAAACGCACCTCATTTCTCATCTCCTTGTGCTCGGGTTGGCCATTCCAGCCGCGTTAGTAGCAATCTCCCTCCGTGGAGAATCAGCACCTTCAACCTCCTGTTCCGTACAGGTTGCAAATTGTCCTGAGGATGAACGGGAAGAGGGGGAACCAGTGAGAGACTAGCTCTAGGTGTTGGGACAGGCACAGGTCACTCTATTTTCCCATCAGGAAGAAGAATTAACCACAGGCTCAGCCTGCCGCCCGGAACCAGAATAGGGCCTGAAGCAATCCTGCGCTTTTGCGGCCAGCTCCGAAGAAAGCGAGTTGAAAAATGGAGCTCAGGGGCACAGCAATTCACAAACCTGCAGAGTTAGAAATGATAACTCTCGTCCACAAATATATTGAGGGAAGGCAACGAAGAGGATTTGAAAGCAAGGCAGAATTGCAGGAAACAGATTTCAGGAGGTAGATTCGAATCGCCTTTAAAGCACAGGAAAGGCGGCAAAACCTCGACCATGATGCCCTTGGCCAAAAAGGGCGTATGCGTTTTTTCCTGAATATATTCAGGAAAAAACGCATACGCCCTTTTTGGCCAACCAAGCAACCTGGAAAGGCAAATCAGCGCTACAAAGAAGTCTCGCTTCCCATCGGTCAAAAGGGCCATGCTGAATAAAGTGTCAAAACCAGAAATGCAGGACAGGCCATGGAGAAACGGGAGCCTTGCTACGCTGATGGGCGGGATGTAAATTGCCAACAGCCACTCTGGAGAAGTGTACGGTGTGTCCTGAAACCTCTAAAAAACTCAGCTTAGAGAGCATAGGGCACTTCCACTCATGGGTGTATAAATTGGGAAAAGTAAAAATCAGCAAGACACAGGCACCCCAAAGTTTAGGGCTGCTCTGTTGACAAGAACCTCCACTTCGTTACACCTTAAATATCCCAGGAAAGAAAAAAATGGATAAAGAAGTTGTGGTCCTTATGTACAATGGAATATCACTCAGCCAGGAAATCAACGTCATAAGGCTAGTAGCAGCATGATGAGTGGATTTAGGTACGACGATTCTAAGTGAAATAAGTCAACCAGAAAACGACACTTATCATAAGATATCACTTATAGAGGGAATGTAAAAACCGCTACACTTGAACTGAATTACAAAACAGAACAGAGACACACGTTTACAAAACACACTATGGCTGCTTAACGGGAAAGGTGAGGTCGGGTGAGGCAGAAAACAAGGGTTTCAAATTAGCTCAGATACCATTCAATAAACCCAATATGTAATAGACAAGACCTACTCCTTGCTCAGTGAACTGGACGCAAAAACCCCCTATTCACCGCCCAAGAATATATCTGACTAGGAAGAATCTTCAAAGCTATGTATTGATATCTCTCTGTAAGTGAGTCAAGTGGGTGTAAAGCAGCATAAAAACAGCAGTGAAAAGCAGCTAAACCCCATTATAAAAATCAATTACTTTTAAAAACCCGTGAAACAAAGACAGTGAAAGAGAGAGAAATTCTTACAATATTCGTTCAGGGGCTGTGATGCCACCTGGATTGACCATCTCTAGACCCACAGCTGATTGAGACATAAGGGTGGACACTCTTGGGGCTGAGAGGTTTGGTCAGGTTGGTTGAGGAAACGCAGGCCCTTTAAAGTAATACTGCGTGGTACCCATCCCATGGGTCCCAAATCTCCAAGTTCAAGGGCATCTTCCTATAACAAAAACATGCATGAGAAACCCAGAAGATGGTACACCGTGTGATCGGGAAAGGTTTCGAAAACGCACCTCATTTCTCATCTCCTTGTGCTCGGGTTGGCCATTACAGCCGCTTTACTAGCAATCTCCCTCCTTCGAGAATCAGCACCTTCAACCTCCTGTTCCGTACAGGTTGCAAATTGTCCTGAGGATGAACGGGAAGAGGGGGAACCAGTGAGAGACTAGCTCTAGGTGTTGGGACAGGCACAGGTCACTCTATTTTCCCATCAGGAAGAAGAATTAACCACAGGCTCAGCCTGCCGCCCGGAAGCAGAACAGGGCCTGAAACAATCCTGCGATTTTGCGGCCAGCTCCCAAAAAAACGAGTTGAAAAATCGAGCTCAGGGGCACTGCAATTCACAAACCTGCAGAGTTATAAATGATAACTCTCGTCCACAAATATATTGAGGGAAGGCAACGAGGAGGATTTGAAAGCAAGGCAGAATTGCAGGAAACAGATTTCAGGAGGTAGAGTCGAATCGCCTTTAAAGCACAGGAAAAGCGGCAAAACCTCGACCATGATGCCCTTGGCCAAAAAGGGCGTATGCGTTTTTTCCTGAATATATTCAGGAAAAAACGCATACGCCCTTTTTGGCCAACCAAGCAACCTGGAAAGGCAAATCAGCGCTACAAAGAAGTCTCGCTTCCCATCGGTCAAAAGGGCCATGCTGAATAAAGTGTCAAAACCAGAAATGCAGGACAGGCCATGGAGAAACGGGAGCCTTACTACGCTGATGGGCGGGATGTAAATTGCCAACAGCCACTCTGGAGAAGTGTACGGTGTTTCCTGAAACATCTAAAGAACTCAGCATAGAGAGAATAAGGCACTTCCACTCATGGGCGTATAAATTGGGAAAACTAAAAATCAGCAAGACACAGGCACCCCAAAGTTTAGGGCTGCTCTGTTGACAAGAACCTCCACTTCGTTACACCTTAAATATCCCAGGAAAGAGAAAAATGGAAAAGGAAGTTGTGGTCCTTATGTACAATGGCATATCACTCAGCCATGAAATTAACGTCATAAGGCTAGTAGCAGCATGATGAGAGGATTTAGGTACGATGATTCTAAGTGAAATAAGTCACACAGAAAAAGACACTTATCATAAGATATCACTTAGAGAGGGAATGTAAAAACCGCTACACTTGAACTGAATTACAAAACAGAACAGCGTCACACGTTTAGAAGACACACTATGGCTGCTTAACGGGAAAGGTGAGGTGGGGTGATGCATAAAACAAGGGTTTCAAATGAGCTCAGATACCGTTCCATAAACCCAATATGTAATAGACAAGACCTACTCCTTGCTCAGTGAACTGGACTCGACACCCCCTATTCACCGCCCAAGAATATACCTGACTAGGAAGAATCTTCAAAGCTATGTATTGATATCTCTCTGTAAATGAGTCAAGTGGGTGTAAAGCAGCATAAACAGAGCAGTGAAAAGCAGCTAAACCCCATTATAAAAATCAATTACTTTTAAAATCCCGTGAAACAAAGACAGTGAAAGAGAGAGAAATTCTTACAAAATTCGTTCAGGGGCTGTGATGCCACCTGGATTGACCATATCTAGACCCACAGCTGATTGAGACATAAGGGTGGACACTCTTGGGGCTGAGAGGTTTGGTGAGGTTGGGTGAGCAAACGCAGACCCTTTAAAGTAATACTGCATGGTACCCATCCCATGGGTCCCAAATCTCCAGGTTCAAGGGCATCTTCCTACGTCGAAAACATGCATGAGAAACCCAGAAGATGGTACACCGTGTGATCGGGAAAGGTTTCTAAAACGCACCTCATTTCTCATCTCCTTGTGCTCGGGTTCGCCATTCCAGCCACGTTAGTAGCAATCTCCCTCCGTGGAGAATCAGCACCTTTAACCTCCTGTTCCGTACAGGTTGCAATTTGTCCTGAGGATGAACGGGAAGAGGGGGAACCAATGAGAGACTAGCTCTAGGTGTTGGGACAGGCACAGGTCACTCTATTTTCCCATCAGGAAGAAGAATTAACCACAGGCTCAGCCTGCCGCCCGGAACCAGAATAGGGCCTGAAGCAATCCTGCGCTTTTGCGGCCAGCTCCGAAGAAAGCGAGTTGAAAAATGGAGCTCAGGGGCACTGCAATTCACAAACCTGCAGAGTTAGAAATGATAACTCTCGTCCACAAATATATTGAGGGAAGGCAACGAAGAGGATTTGAAAGCAAGGCAGAATTGCAGGAAACAGATTTCAGGAGGTAGATTCGAATCGCCTTTAAAGCACAGGAAAGGCGGCAAAACCTCGACCATGATGCCCTTGGCCAAAAAGGGCGTATGCGTTTTTTCCTGAATATATTCAGGAAAAAACGCATACGCCCTTTTTGGCCAACCAAGCAACCTGGAAAGGCAAATCAGCGCTACAAAGAAGTCTCGCTTCCCATCGGTCAAAAGGGCCATGCTGAATAAAGTGTCAAAACCAGAAATGCAGGACAGGCCATGGAGAAACGGGAGCCTTGCTACGCTGATGGGCGGGATGTAAATTGCCAACAGCCACTCTGGAGAAGTGTACGGTGTGTCCTGAAACCTCTAAAAAACTCAGCTTAGAGAGCATAGGGCACTTCCACTCATGGGTGTATAAATTGGGAAAAGTAAAAATCAGCAAGACACAGGCACCCCAAAGTTTAGGGCTGCTCTGTTGACAAGAACCTCCACTTCGTTACACCTTAAATATGCCAGGAAAGAAAAAAATGGATAAAGAAGTTGTGGTCCTTATGTACAATGGAATATCACTCAGCCAGGAAATCAACGTCATAAGGCTAGTAGCAGCATGATGAGTGGATTTAGGTACGACGATTCTAAGTGAAATAAGTCAACCAGAAAACGACACTTATCATAAGATATCACTTATAGAGGGAATGTAAAAACCGCTACACTTGAACTGAATTACAAAACAGAACAGCGTCACACGTTTACAAAACACACTATGGCTGCTTAACGGGAAAGGTGAGGTCGGGTGAGGCAGAAAACAAGGGTTTCAAATTAGCTCAGATACCGTTCAATAAACCCAATATGTAATAGACAAGACCTACTCCTTGCTCAGTGAACTGGATGCAAAAAACCCCTATTCACCGCCCAAGAATATATCTGACTAGGAAGAATCTTCAAAGCTATGTATTGATATCTCTCTGTAAGTGAGTCAAGTGGGTGTAAAGCAGCATAAAAACAGCAGTGAAAAGCAGCTAAACCCCATTATAAAAATCAATTACTTTTAAAAACCCGTGAAACAAAGACAGTGAAAGAGAGAGAAATTCTTACAATATTCGTTCAGGGGCTGTGATGCCACCTGGATTGACCATCTCTAGACCCACAGCTGATTGAGACATAAGGGTGGACACTCTTGGGGCTGAGAGGTTTGGTCAGGTTGGTTGAGGAAACGCAGGCCCTTTAAAGTAATACTGCGTGGTACCCATCCCATGGGTCCCAAATCTCCAAGTTCAAGGGCATCTTCCTATAACAAAAACATGCATGAGAAACCCAGAAGATGGTACACCGTGTGATCGGGAAAGGTTTCGAAAACGCACCTCATTTCTCATCTCCTTGTGCTCGGGTTGGCCATTACAGCCGCTTTACTAGCAATCTCCCTCCTTCGAGAATCAGCACCTTCAACCTCCTGTTCCGTACAGGTTGCAAATTGTCCTGAGGATGAACGGGAAGAGGGGGAACCAGTGAGAGACTAGCTCTAGGTGTTGGGACAGGCACAGGTCACTCTATTTTCCCATCAGGAAGAAGAATTAACCACAGGCTCAGCCTGCCGCCCGGAAGCAGAACAGGGCCTGAAGCAATCCTGCGCTTTTGCGGCCAGCTCCCAAAAAAACGAGTTGAAAAATCGAGCTCAGGGGCACTGCAATTCACAAACCTGCAGAGTTAGAAATGATAACTCTCGTCCACAAATATATTGAGGGAAGGCAACGAGGAGGATTTGAAAGCAAGGCAGAATTGCAGGAAACAGATTTCAGGAGGTAGAGTCGAATCGCCTTTAAAGCACAGGAAAAGCGGCAAAACCTCGACCATGATGCCCTTGGCCAAAAAGGGCGTATGCGTTTTTTCCTGAATATATTCAGGAAAAAACGCATACGCCCTTTTTGGCCAACCAAGCAACCTGGAAAGGCAAATCAGCGCTACAAAGAAGTCTCGCTTCCCATCGGTCAAAAGGGCCATGCTGAATAAAGTGTCAAAACCAGAAATGCAGGACAGGCCATGGAGAAACGGGAGCCTTACTACGCTGATGGGCGGGATGTAAATTGCCAACAGCCACTCTGGAGAAGTGTACGGTGTTTCCTGAAACATCTAAAGAACTCAGCATAGAGAGCATAAGGCACTTCCACTCATGGGCGTATAAATTGGGAAAACTAAAAATCAGGAAGACACAGGCACCCCAAAGTTTAGGGCTGCTCTGTTGACAAGAACCTCCACTTCGTTACACCTTAAATATCCCAGGAAAGAGAAAAATGGATAAGGAAGTTGTGGTCCTTATGTACAATGGCATATCACTCAGCCATGAAATCAACGTCATAAGGCTAGTAGCAGCATGATGAGTGGATTTAGGTACGACGATTCTAAGTGAAATAAGTCAACCAGAAAACAACACTTATCATAAGATATGACTTATAGAGGGAATGTAAAAACCGCTACACTTGAACTGAATTACAAAACAGAACAGAGACACACGTTTACAAAACACACTATGGCTGCTTAACGGGAAAGGTGAGGTCGGGTGAGGTAGAAAACAAGGGTTTTAAATTAGCTCAGATACCGTTCCATAAACCCAATATGTAATAGACAAGACCTACTCCTTGCTCAGTGAACTGGACTCGACACCCCCTATTCACCGCCCAAGAATATATCTGACTAGGAACAATCTTGAAAGCTATGTATTGATATCCCTCTGTAAATGAGTCAAGTGGGTGTAAAGCAGCATAAACACAGCAGTGAAAAGCAGCTAAACCCCATTATAAAAATCAATTACTTTTAAAATCCCATGAAACAAAGACAGTGAAAGGGAGAGAAATTCTTGCAAAATTCGTTCAGGGGCTGTGATGCCACCTGGATTGACCATCTCTAGACACACAGCTGATTGAGACATAAGGGTGGACACTCTTGGGGCTGAGAGGTTTGGTGAGGTTGGGTGAGCAAACACAGACCCTTTAAAGTAATACTGTGTGGTACCCATCTCATGGGTCCCAAATCTCCAGGTTCAAGGGACTCTTCCTACATCGAAAACATGCATGAGAAACCCAGAAGATGGTACACCGTGTGATCGGGAAAGGTTTCTAAAACGCACCTCATTTCTCATCTCCTTGTGCTCGGGTTCGCCATTCCAGCCGCGTTAGTAGCAATCTCCCTCCGTGGAGAATCAGCACCTTTAACCTCCTGTTCCGTACAGGTTGCAATTTGTCCTGAGGATGAACGGGAAGAGGGGGAACCAGTGAGAGACTAGCTCTAGGTGTTGGGACAGGAACAGGTCACTCTATTTTCCCATCAGGAAGAAGAATTAACCACAGGCTCAGCCTGCCGCCCGGAAGCAGAACAGGGCCTGAAACAATCCTGCGATTTTGCGGCCAGCTCCCAAAAAAACGAGTTGAAAAATCGAGCTCAGGGGCACTGCAATTCACAAACCTGCAGAGTTATAAATGATAACTCTCGTCCACAAATATATTGAGGGAAGGCAACGAGGAGGATTTGAAAGCAAGGCAGAATTGCAGGAAACAGATTTCAGGAGGTAGAGTCGAATCGCCTTTAAAGCACAGGAAAAGCGGCAAAACCTCGACCATGATGCCCTTGGCCAAAAAGGGCGTATGCGTTTTTTCCTGAATATATTCAGGAAAAAACGCATACGCCCTTTTTGGCCAACCAAGCAACCTGGAAAGGCAAATCAGCGCTACAAAGAAGTCTCGCTTCCCATCGGTCAAAAGGGCCATGCTGAATAAAGTGTCAAAACCAGAAATGCAGGACAGGCCATGGAGAAACGGGAGCCTTACTACGCTGATGGGCGGGATGTAAATTGCCAACAGCCACTCTGGAGAAGTGTACGGTGTTTCCTGAAACATCTAAAGAACTCAGCATAGAGAGAATAAGGCACTTCCACTCATGGGCGTATAAATTGGGAAAACTAAAAATCAGCAAGACACAGGCACCCCAAAGTTTAGGGCTGCTCTGTTGACAAGAACCTCCACTTCGTTACACCTTAAATATCCCAGGAAAGAGAAAAATGGAAAAGGAAGTTGTGGTCCTTATGTACAATGGCATATCACTCAGCCATGAAATTAACGTCATAAGGCTAGTAGCAGCATGATGAGAGGATTTAGGTACGATGATTCTAAGTGAAATAAGTCACACAGAAAAAGACACTTATCATAAGATATCACTTAGAGAGGGAATGTAAAAACCGCTACACTTGAACTGAATTACAAAACAGAACAGCGTCACACGTTTAGAAGACACACTATGGCTGCTTAACGGGAAAGGTGAGGTGGGGTGATGCATAAAACAAGGGTTTCAAATGAGCTCAGATACCGTTCCATAAACCCAATATGTAATAGACAAGACCTACTCCTTGCTCAGTGAACTGGACTCGACACCCCCTATTCACCGCCCAAGAATATACCTGACTAGGAAGAATCTTCAAAGCTATGTATTGATATCTCTCTGTAAATGAGTCAAGTGGGTGTAAAGCAGCATAAACAGAGCAGTGAAAAGCAGCTAAACCCCATTATAAAAATCAATTACTTTTAAAATCCCGTGAAACAAAGACAGTGAAAGAGAGAGAAATTCTTACAAAATTCGTTCAGGGGCTGTGATGCCACCTGGATTGACCATATCTAGACCCACAGCTGATTGAGACATAAGGGTGGACACTCTTGGGGCTGAGAGGTTTGGTGAGGTTGGGTGAGCAAACGCAGACCCTTTAAAGTAATACTGCATGGTACCCATCCCATGGGTCCCAAATCTCCAGGTTCAAGGGCATCTTCCTACGTCGAAAACATGCATGAGAAACCCAGAAGATGGTACACCGTGTGATCGGGAAAGGTTTCTAAAACGCACCTCATTTCTCATCTCCTTGTGCTCGGGTTCGCCATTCCAGCCACGTTAGTAGCAATCTCCCTCCGTGGAGAATCAGCACCTTTAACCTCCTGTTCCGTACAGGTTGCAATTTGTCCTGAGGATGAACGGGAAGAGGGGGAACCAATGAGAGACTAGCTCTAGGTGTTGGGACAGGCACAGGTCACTCTATTTTCCCATCAGGAAGAAGAATTAACCACAGGCTCAGCCTGCCGCCCGGAACCAGAATAGGGCCTGAAGCAATCCTGCGCTTTTGCGGCCAGCTCCGAAGAAAGCGAGTTGAAAAATGGAGCTCAGGGGCACTGCAATTCACAAACCTGCAGAGTTAGAAATGATAACTCTCGTCCACAAATATATTGAGGGAAGGCAACGAAGAGGATTTGAAAGCAAGGCAGAATTGCAGGAAACAGATTTCAGGAGGTAGATTCGAATCGCCTTTAAAGCACAGGAAAGGCGGCAAAACCTCGACCATGATGCCCTTGGCCAAAAAGGGCGTATGCGTTTTTTCCTGAATATATTCAGGAAAAAACGCATACGCCCTTTTTGGCCAACCAAGCAACCTGGAAAGGCAAATCAGCGCTACAAAGAAGTCTCGCTTCCCATCGGTCAAAAGGGCCATGCTGAATAAAGTGTCAAAACCAGAAATGCAGGACAGGCCATGGAGAAACGGGAGCCTTGCTACGCTGATGGGCGGGATGTAAATTGCCAACAGCCACTCTGGAGAAGTGTACGGTGTGTCCTGAAACCTCTAAAAAACTCAGCTTAGAGAGCATAGGGCACTTCCACTCATGGGTGTATAAATTGGGAAAAGTAAAAATCAGCAAGACACAGGCACCCCAAAGTTTAGGGCTGCTCTGTTGACAAGAACCTCCACTTCGTTACACCTTAAATATGCCAGGAAAGAAAAAAATGGATAAAGAAGTTGTGGTCCTTATGTACAATGGAATATCACTCAGCCAGGAAATCAACGTCATAAGGCTAGTAGCAGCATGATGAGTGGATTTAGGTACGACGATTCTAAGTGAAATAAGTCAACCAGAAAACGACACTTATCATAAGATATCACTTATAGAGGGAATGTAAAAACCGCTACACTTGAACTGAATTACAAAACAGAACAGCGTCACACGTTTACAAAACACACTATGGCTGCTTAACGGGAAAGGTGAGGTCGGGTGAGGCAGAAAACAAGGGTTTCAAATTAGCTCAGATACCGTTCAATAAACCCAATATGTAATAGACAAGACCTACTCCTTGCTCAGTGAACTGGATGCAAAAAACCCCTATTCACCGCCCAAGAATATATCTGACTAGGAAGAATCTTCAAAGCTATGTATTGATATCTCTCTGTAAGTGAGTCAAGTGGGTGTAAAGCAGCATAAAAACAGCAGTGAAAAGCAGCTAAACCCCATTATAAAAATCAATTACTTTTAAAAACCCGTGAAACAAAGACAGTGAAAGAGAGAGAAATTCTTACAATATTCGTTCAGGGGCTGTGATGCCACCTGGATTGACCATCTCTAGACCCACAGCTGATTGAGACATAAGGGTGGACACTCTTGGGGCTGAGAGGTTTGGTCAGGTTGGTTGAGGAAACGCAGGCCCTTTAAAGTAATACTGCGTGGTACCCATCCCATGGGTCCCAAATCTCCAAGTTCAAGGGCATCTTCCTATAACAAAAACATGCATGAGAAACCCAGAAGATGGTACACCGTGTGATCGGGAAAGGTTTCGAAAACGCACCTCATTTCTCATCTCCTTGTGCTCGGGTTGGCCATTACAGCCGCTTTACTAGCAATCTCCCTCCTTCGAGAATCAGCACCTTCAACCTCCTGTTCCGTACAGGTTGCAAATTGTCCTGAGGATGAACGGGAAGAGGGGGAACCAGTGAGAGACTAGCTCTAGGTGTTGGGACAGGCACAGGTCACTCTATTTTCCCATCAGGAAGAAGAATTAACCACAGGCTCAGCCTGCCGCCCGGAAGCAGAACAGGGCCTGAAGCAATCCTGCGCTTTTGCGGCCAGCTCCCAAAAAAACGAGTTGAAAAATCGAGCTCAGGGGCACTGCAATTCACAAACCTGCAGAGTTAGAAATGATAACTCTCGTCCACAAATATATTGAGGGAAGGCAACGAGGAGGATTTGAAAGCAAGGCAGAATTGCAGGAAACAGATTTCAGGAGGTAGAGTCGAATCGCCTTTAAAGCACAGGAAAAGCGGTAAAACCTCGACCATGATGCCCTTGGCCAAAAAGGGCGTATGCGTTTTTTCCTGAATATATTCAGGAAAAAACGCATACGCCCTTTTTGGCCAACCAAGCAACCTGGAAAGGCAAATCAGCGCTACAAAGAAGTCTCGCTTCCCATCGGTCAAAAGGGCCATGCTGAATAAAGTGTCAAAACCAGAAATGCAGGACAGGCCATGGAGAAACGGGAGCCTTACTACGCTGATGGGCGGGATGTAAATTGCCAACAGCCACTCTGGAGAAGTGTACGGTGTTTCCTGAAACATCTAAAGAACTCAGCATAGAGAGCATAAGGCACTTCCACTCATGGGCGTATAAATTGGGAAAAATAAAAATCAGGAAGACACAGGCACCCCAAAGTTTAGGGCTGCTCTGTTGACAAGAACCTCCACTTCGTTACACCTTAAATATCCCAGGAAAGAGAAAAATGGATAAGGAAGTTGTGGTCCTTATGTACAATGGCATATCACTCAGCCATGAAATCAACGTCATAAGGCTAGTAGCAGCATGATGAGTGGATTTAGGTACGACGATTCTAAGTGAAATAAGTCAACCAGAAAACAACACTTATCATAAGATATGACTTATAGAGGGAATGTAAAAACCGCTACACTTGAACTGAATTACAAAACAGAACAGAGACACACGTTTACAAAACACACTATGGCTGCTTAACGGGAAAGGTGAGGTCGGGTGAGGTAGAAAACAAGGGTTTTAAATTAGCTCAGATACCGTTCCATAAACCCAATATGTAATAGACAAGACCTACTCCTTGCTCAGTGAACTGGACTCGACACCCCCTATTCACCGCCCAAGAATATATCTGACTAGGAACAATCTTGAAAGCTATGTATTGATATCCCTCTGTAAATGAGTCAAGTGGGTGTAAAGCAGCATAAACACAGCAGTGAAAAGCAGCTAAACCCCATTATAAAAATCAATTACTTTTAAAATCCCATGAAACAAAGACAGTGAAAGGGAGAGAAATTCTTGCAAAATTCGTTCAGGGGCTGTGATGCCACCTGGATTGACCATCTCTAGACCCACAGCTGATTGAGACATAAGGGTGGACACTCTTGGGGCTGAGAGGTTTGGTGAGGTTGGGTGAGCAAACACAGACCCTTTAAAGTAATACTGTGTGGTACCCATCTCATGGGTCCCAAATCTCCAGGTTCAAGGGACTCTTCCTACATCGAAAACATGCATGAGAAACCCAGAAGATGGTACACCGTGTGATCGGGAAAGGTTTCTAAAACGCACCTCATTTCTCATCTCCTTGTGCTCGGGTTCGCCATTCCAGCCGCGTTAGTAGCAATCTCCCTCCGTGGAGAATCAGCACCTTTAACCTCCTGTTCCGTACAGGTTGCAATTTGTCCTGAGGATGAACGGGAAGAGGGGGAACCAGTGAGAGACTAGCTCTAGGTGTTGGGACAGGAACAGGTCACTCTATTTTCCCATCAGGAAGAAGAATTAACCACAGGCTCAGCCTGCCGCCCGGAACCAGAATAGGGCCTGAAGCAATCCTACGCTTTTGTGGCCAGCTCCCAAGAAAACGAGTTGAAAAATGGAGCTCAGGGGCACTGCAATTCACAAACCTGCAGAGTTCGAAATGATAACTCTCGTCCACAAATATATTGAGGAAAGGCAACAAAGAGGATTTGAAAGCAAGTCAGAATTGCAGGAAACAGATTTCAGGAGGTAGATTCAAATCGCCTTTAAAGCACAGGAAAAGCGGCAAAACCTCGACCATGATGCCCTTGGCCAAAAAGGGCGTCTGCGTTTTTTCCTGAATATATTCAGGAAAAAACGCAGACGCCCTTTTTGGCCAACCAAGCAACCTGGAAAGGCAAATCAGCGCTACAAAGAAGTCTCGCTTCCCATCGGTCAAAAGGGCCATGCTGAATAAAGTGTCAAAACCAGAAATGCAGGACAGGCCATGGAGAAACGGGAGCCTTGCTACGCTGATGGGCGGCATGTAAATTGCCAACAGCCACTCTGCAGAAGTGTACAGTGTGTCCTGAAACCTCTAAAAAACTCAGCTTAGAGAACATAGGGCACTTCCACTCATGGGCGTATAAATTGGGAAAACTAAAAATCAGCAAGACACAGGCACCCCAAAGTTTAGGGCTGCTCTGTTGACAAGAACCTCCACTTCGTTACACCTTAAATATCCCAGGAAAGAAAAAAATGGATAAAGAAGTTGTGGTCCTTATGTTCAATGGAATATCACTCAGCCATGAAATCAACGTCATAAGGCTAGTAGCAGCATGATGAGTGGATTTAGGTACGACGATTCTAAGTGAAATAAGTCAACCAGAAAACGACACTTATCATAAGATATCACTTATAGAGGGAATGTAAAGACCGCTACACTTGAACTGAATTACAAAACAGAACAGAGACACGCGTTTACAAAACACACTATGGCTGCTTAACGGGAAAGGTGAGGTTGGGTGAGGCAGAAAACAAGGGTTTCAAATTAGCTCAGATACCGTTCAATAAACCCAATATGTAATAGACAAGACCTACTCCTTGCTCAGTGAACTGGACTCGACACCCCCTATTCACCGCCCAAGAATATATCTGACAAGGAAGAATCTTCAAAGCTATGTATTGATATCTCTCTGTAAATGAGTCAAGTGGGTGTAAAGCAGCATAAACACAGCAGTGAAAAGCAGCTAAACCCCATTATAAAAATCAATTACTTTTAAAATCCCATGAAACAAAGACAGTGAAAGAGAGAGAAATTCTTACAAAATTCGTTCAGGGGCTGTGATGCCACCTTTGTTGACCATCTCTAGACCCACAGCTGATTGAGACATAAGGGTGGACACTCGTGGGGCTGAGAGGTTTGGTGAGGTTGGGTGAGCAAACGCAGACCCTTTAAAGTAATACTGCGTGGTACCCATCCCATGGGTCCCAAATCTCCAAGTTCAAGGGCATCTTCCTATATCAAAAACATGCATGAGAAACCCAGAAGATGGTACACCGTGCGATCGGGAAAGGTTTCTAAAACGCACCTCATTTCTCATCTCCTTGTGCTCTGGTTCGCCATTCCAGCCGAGTTACTAGCAATCTCCCTCCGTGGAGAATCAGCACCTTTAACCTCCTGTTCCGTACAGGTTGCAATTTGTCCTGAGGATGAACGGGAAGAGGGGGAACCAGTGAGAGACTAGCTCTAGGTGTTGGGACAGGCATAGGTCACTCTATTTTCCCATCAGGAAGAAGAATTAACCACAGGCTCAGCCTGCCGCCCGGAACCAGAATAGGGCCTGAAGCAATCCTGCGCTTTTGCGGCCAACTCCCAAGAAAGCGAGTTGAAAAATGGAGCTCAGGGGCACTGCAATTCACAGACCTGCAGAGTTAGAAATGATAACTCTCGTCCACAAATATATTGAGGGAAGGCAACGAAGAGGATTTGAAAGCAAGGCAGAATTGCAGAAAAAAGATTTCAGCAGGTAGATTCGAATCGCCTTTAAAACACAGGAAAAGCGGCAAAACCTCGACCATGATGCCCTTGGCCAAAAAGGGCGTATGCGTTTTTTCCTGAATATATTCAGGAAAAAACGCAGACGCCCTTTTTGGCCAACCAAGCAACCTGGAAAGGCAAATCAGCGCTACAAAGAAGTCTCGCTTCCCATCGGTCAAAAGGGCCATGCTGAATAAAGTGTCAAAACCAGAAATGCAGGACAGGCCATGGAGACACGGGAGCCTTGCTACGCTGATGGGCGGGATGTAAATTGCCAACAGCCACTCTGGAGAAGTGTACGGTGTGTCCTGAAACATCTAAAAAACTCAGCTTAGAGAGCATAGGGCACTTCCACTCATGGGCGCATGAATTGGAAAAATTAAAAATCATCAAGACACAGGCACCACAAAGTTTAGGGCTGCTCTGTTGACAAGAACCTCCACTTCGTTACACCTTAAATATCCCAGGAAAGAAAAAAATGGATAAAGAAGTTGTGGTCCTTATGTACAATGGAATATCACTCAGCCATGAAATCAACGTCATAAGGCTAGTAGCAGCATGATGAGTGGATTTAGGTACGACGATTCTAAGTGAAATAAGTCAACCAGAAAACGACACTTATCATAAGATATCACTTATAGAGGGAATGTAAAAACCGCTACACTTGAACTGAATTACAAAACAGAACAGAGACACACGTTTACAAAACACACTATGGCTTCTTAACGGGAAAGCTGAGGTCGGGTGAGGCAGAAAACAAGGGTTTCAAATTAGCTCAGATACCGTTCCATAAACCCAATATGTATTAGACAAGACCTACTCCTTGCTCAGTGAACTGGACGCAAAAACCCCCTATTCACCGCCCAAGAATATATCTGACTAGGAAGAATCTTCAAAGCTATGTATTGATATCTCTCTGTAAGTGAGTCAAGTGGGTGTAAAGCAGCATAAAAACAGCAGTGAAAAGCAGCTAAACCCCATTTTAAAAATCAATTACTTTTAAAAAGCCGTGAAACAAAGACAGTGAAAGATAGGGAAATTCTTACAATATTCGTTCAGGGGCTGTGATGCCACCTGGATTGACCATATCTAGACCCACAGCTGATTGAGACATAAGGGTGGACACTCTTGGGGCTGAGAGGTTTGGTCAGGTTGGTTGAGGAAACGCAGTCCCTTTAAAGTAATACTGCGTGGTACCCATCCCATGGGTCCCAAATCTCCAAGTTCAAGGGCATCTTCCTATAACAAAAACATGCATGAGAAACCCAGAAGATGGTACACCGTGTGATCGGGAAAGGTTTCGAAAACGCACCTCATTTCTCATCTCCTTGTGCTCGGGTTGGCCATTACAGCCGCTTTACTAGCAATCTCCCTCCTTCGAGAATCAGCACCTTCAACCTCCTGTTCCGTACAGGTTGCAATTTGTCCTGAGGATGAACGGGAAGAGGGGGAACCAGTGAGAGACTAGATCTAGGTGTTGGGACAGGCACAGGTCACTCTATTTTCCCATCAGGAAGAAGAATTAACCACAGGCTCAGCCTGCCGCCCGGAAGCAGAACAGGGCCTGAAGCAATCCTGCGCTTTTGCGGCCAGCTCCCAAAAAAGCGAGTTGAAAAATCGAGCTCAGGGGCACTGCAATTCACAAACCTGCAGAGTTAGAAATGATAACTCTCGTCCACAAATATATTGAGGGAAGGCAACGAGGAGGATTTGAAAGCAAGGCAGAATTGCAGGAAACAGATTTCAGGAGGTAGAGTCGAATCGCCTTTAAAGCACAGGAAAAGCGGCAAAACCTCGACCATGATGCCCTTGGCCAAAAAGGGCGTATGCGTTTTTTCCTGAATATATTCAGGAAAAAACGCATACGCCCTTTTTGGCCAACCAAGCAACCTGGAAAGGCAAACCAGCGCTACAAAGAAGTCTCGCTTCCCATCGGTCAAAAGGGCCATGCTGAATAAAGTGTCAAAACCAGAAATGCAGGACAGGCCATGGAGAAACGGGAGCCTTGCTACGCTGATGCGCGGGATGTAAATTGCCAACAGCCACTCTGGAGAAGTGTACGGTGTGTCGTGAAACATCTAAAAAACTCAGCTTAGAGAGCATAGGGCACTTCCACTCATGGGCGTATAAATTGGGAAAACTAAAAATCAGCAAGACACAGGCACCCCAAAGTTTAGGGCTGCTCTGTTGACAAGAACCTCCACTTCGTTACACCTTAAATATCCCAGGAAAGAGAAAAATGGATAAGGAAGTTGTGGTCCTTATGTACAATGGCATATCACTCAGCCATGAAATTAACGTCATAAGGCTAGTAGCAGCATGATGAGAGGATTTAGGTATGACGATTCTAAGTGAAATAAGTCACACAGAAAAAGACACTTATCATAAGATATCACTTATAGAGGGAATGTAAAAACCGCTACACTTGAACTGAATTACAAAACAGAACAGCGTCACACGTTTAGAAGACACACTATGGCTGCTTAACGGGAAAGGTGAGGTGGGGTGATGCATAAAACAAGGGTTTCAAATAGGCTCAGATACCGTTCCATACACCCAATATGTAATAGACAAGACCTACTCCTTGCTCAGTGAACTGGATTCAACACCCCCTGTTCACCGCCCAAGAATATATCTGACTAGTAAGAATCTTAAAACCAATGTATTGATATCCCTCTGTAAGTGAGTCAAGTGGGTGTAAAGCGGCATAAACACAGCAGTGAAAAGCAGCTAAACCCCATTATAAAAATCAATTACTTTTAAAAACCCGTGAAACAAAGACAGTGAAAGAGAGAGAAATTCTTACAAAATTCGTTCAGGGGCTGTGATGCCACCTGGATTGACCATCTCTAGACCCACAGCTGATTGAGACATAAGGGTGGACACTCTTGGGGCTGAGAGGTTTGGTGAGGTTGGGTGAGCAAACGCAGACCCTTTAAAGTAATACTGCGTGGTATCCATCCCATGGGTCCAAAATCTCCAGGTTCAAGGGCATCTTCCTACATCGAAAACATGCATGAGAAACCCAGAAGATGGTACACCGTGTGATCGGGAAAGGTTTCTAAAACGCACCTCATTTCTCATCTCCTTGTGCTCGGGTTGGCCATTACAGCCGCTTTACTAGCAATCTCCCTCCTTCGAGAATCAGCACCTTTAACCTCCTGTTCCGTACAGGTTGCAATCTGTCCTGAGGATGAACGGGAAGAGGGGGAACCAGTGAGAGACTAGCTCTAGGTGTTGGGACAGGCACAGGTCACTCTATTTTCCCATCAGGAAGAAGAATTAACCACAGGCTCAGCCTGCCGCCCGGAACCACAATAGGGCCTGACGCAATCCTGCGCTTTTGCGGCCAGCTCCCAAGAAAGCGAGTTGAAAAATGGAGCTCAGGGGCACTGCAATTCACAAACCTGCAGAGTTAGAAATGATAACTCTCGTCCACAAATATATTGAGGGAAGGCAACGAAGAGGATTTGAAAGCAAGGCAGAATTGCAGGAAACAGATTTCAGGAGGTAGATTCGAATCGCCTTTAAAGCACAGGAAAGGCGGCAAAACCTCGACCATGATGCCCTTGGCCAAAAAGGGCGTCTGCGTTTTTTCCTGAATATATTCAGGAAAAAACGCAGACGCCCTTTTTGGCCAACCAAGCAACCTGGAAAGGCAAATCAGCGCTACAAAGAAGTCTCGCTTCCCATCGGTCAAAAGGGCCATGCTGAATAAAGTGTCAAAACCAGAAATGCAGGACAGGCCATGGTGAAACGGGAGCCTTGCTACGCTGATGGGCGGGATGTAAATTGCCAACAGCCACTCTGGAGAAGTGTACGGTGTTTCCTGAAACATCTAAAAAACTCAGCATAGAGAGCATAAGGCACTTCCACTCATGGGCGTATAAATTGGGAAAACTAAAAATCAGCAAGACACAGGCACCCCAAAGTTTAGGGCTGCTCTGTTGACAAGAACCTCCACTTCGTTACACCTTAAATATCCCAGGAAAGAGAAACATGGATAAGGAAGTTGTGGTCCTTATGTACAATGGCATATCACTCAGCCATGAAATTAACGTCATAAGGCTAGTAGCAACATGATGAGAGGATTTAGGTACGACGATTCTAAGTGAAATAAGTCACACAGAAAAAGACACTTATCATAAGATATCACTTAGAGAGGGAATGTAAAAACCGCTACACTTGAACTGAATTACAAAACAGAACAGCGTCACACGTTTACAAAACACACTATGGCTGCTTAACGGGAAAGGTGAGGTCGGGTGAGGTAGAAAACAAGGGTTTCAAATTAGCTCAGATACCGTTCCATAAACCCAATATGTAATAGACAAGACCTACTCCTTGCTCAGTGAACTGGACTCGACACCCCCTATTCACCGCCCAAGAATATACCTGACTAGGAAGAATCTTCAAAGCTATGTATTGATATCTCTCTGTAAATGAGTCAAGTGGATGTAAAGCAGCATAAACAGAGCAGTGAAAAGCAGCTAAACCCCATTATAAAAATCAATTACTTTTAAAATCCCGTGAAACAAAGACAGTGAAAGAGAGAGAAATTCTTACAAAATTCGTTCAGGGGCTGTGATGCCACCTGGATTGACCATATCTAGACCCACAGCTGATTGAGACATAAGGGTGGACACTCTTGGGGCTGAGAGGTTTGGTGAGGTTGGGTGAGCAAACGCAGACCCTTTAAAGTAATACTGCGTGGTATCCATCCCATGGGTCCCAAATCTCCAGGTTCAAGGGCATCTTCCTACATCGAAAACATGCATGAGAAACCCAGAAGATGGTACACTGTGTGATCGGGAAAGGTTTCTAAAACGCACCTCATTTCTCATCTCCTTGTGCTCGGGTTCGCCATTCCAGCCGCGTTAGTAGCAATCTCCCTCCGTGGAGAATCAGCACCTTTAACCTCCTGTTCCGTACAGGTTGCAATTTGTCCTGAGGATGAACGGGAAGAGGGGGAACCAATGAGAGACTAGCTCTAGGTGTTGGGACAGGCACAGGTCACTCTATTTTCCCATCAGGAAGAAGAATTAACCACAGGCTCAGCCTGCCGCCCGGAACCACAATAGGGCCTGAAGCAATCCTGCGCTTTTGCGGCCAGCTCCCAAGAAAGCGAGTTGAAAAATGGAGCTCAGGGGCACTGCAATTCACAAACCTGCAGAGTTATAAATGATAACTCTCGTCCACAAATATATTGAGGGAAGGCAACGAGGAGGATTTGAAAGCAAGGCAGAATTGCAGGAAACAGATTTCAGGAGGTAGAGTCGAATCGCCTTTAAAGCACAGGAAAAGCGGCAAAACCTCGACCATGATGCCCTTGGCCAAAAAGGGCGTATGCGTTTTTTCCTGAATATATTCAGGAAAAAACGCATACGCCCTTTTTGGCCAACCAAGCAACCTGGAAAGGCAAATCAGCGCTACAAAGAAGTCTCGCTTCCCATCGGTCAAAAGGGCCATGCTGAATAAAGTGTCAAAACCAGAAATGCAGGACAGGCCATGGAGAAACGGGAGCCTTGCTACGCTGATGGGCGGGATGTAAATTGCCAACAGCCACTCTGGAGAAGAGTACGGGGTGTCCTGAAACATCTAAAAAACTCAGCTTAGAGAGCATAGGGCACTTCCACTCATGGGCGTATAAATTGGGAAAACTAAAAATCAGCAAGACACAGGCACCCCAAAGTTTAGGGCTGCTCTGTTGACAAGAACCTCCACTTCGTTACACCTTAAATATCCCAGGAAAGAGAAAAATGGATAAGGAAGTTGTGGTCCTTATGTACAATGGCATATCACTCAGCCATGAAATTAACGTCATAAGGCTAGTAGCAGCATGATGAGAGGATTTAGGTACGACGATTCTAAGTGAAATAAGTCACACAGAAAAAGACACTTATCATAAGATATCACTTATAGAGGGAATGTAAAAACCGCTACACTTGAACTGAATTACAAAACAGAACAGCGTCACACGTTTAGAAGACACACTATGGCTGCTTAACGGGAAAGGTGAGGTGGGGTGATGCATAAAACAAGGGTTTCAAATAGGCTCAGATACCGTTCCATACACCTAATATGTAATAGACAAGACCTACTCCTTGCTCAGTGAAGTGGACTAAACACCCCCTGTTCACCGCCCAAGAATATATCTGACTAGTAAGAATCTTAAAACCAATGTATTGATATCCCTCTGTAAGTGAGTCAAGTGGGTGTAAAGCGGCATAAACACAGCAGTGAAAAGCAGCTAAACCCCATTATAAAAATCAATTACTTTTAAAAACCCGTGAAACAAAGACAGTGAAAGAGAGAGAAATTCTTACAAAATTCGTTCAGGGGCTGTGATGCCACCTGGATTGACCATCTCTAGACCCACAGCTGATTGAGACATAAGTGTGGACACTCTTGGGGCTGAGAGGTTTGGTGAGGTTGGGTGAGCAAACGCAGACCCTTTAAAGTAATACTGCGTGGTATCCATCCCATGGGTCCAAAATCTCCAGGTTCAAGGGCATCTTCCTACATCGAAAACATGCATGAGAAACCCAGAAGATGGTACACCGTGTGATCGGGAAAGGTTTCTAAAACGCACCTCATTTCTCATCTCCTTGTGCTCGGGTTCGCCATTCCAGCCGCGTTAGTAGCAATCTCCCTCCGTGGAGAATCAGCACCTTTAACCTCCTGTTCCGTACAGGTTGCAATTTGTCCTGAGGATGAACGGGAAGAGGGGGAACCAGTGAGAGACTAGCTCTAGGTGTTGGGACAGGCACAGGTCACTCTATTTTCCCATCAGGAAGAAGAATTAACCACAGGCTCAGCCTGCCGCCCGGAACCAGAATAGGGCCTGAAGCAATCCTGCGCTTTTGCGGCCAACTCCCAAGAAAGCGAGTTGAAAAATGGAGCTCAGGGGCACTGCAATTCACAGACCTGCAGAGTTAGAAATGATAACTCTCGTCCACAAATATATTGAGGGAAGGCAACGAAGAGGATTTGAAAGCAAGGCAGAATTGCAGAAAAAAGATTTCAGCAGGTAGATTCGAATCGCCTTTAAAACACAGGAAAAGCGGCAAAACCTCGACCATGATGCCCTTGGCCAAAAAGGGCGTATGCGTTTTTTCCTGAATATATTCAGGAAAAAACGCATACGCCCTTTTTGGCCAACCAAGCAACCTGGAAAGGCAAATCAGCGCTACAAAGAAGTCTCGCTTCCCATCGGTCAAAAGGGCCATGCTGAATAAAGTGTCAAAACCAGAAATGCAGGACAGGCCATGGAGAAACGGGAGCCTTGCTACGCTGATGGGCGGGATGTAAATTGCCAACAGCCACTCTGGAGAAGTGTATGGTGTGTCCTGAAACATCTAAAAAACTCAGCTTAGAGAGCATAGGGCACTTCCACTCATGGGCGCATGAATTGGAAAAATTAAAAATCAGCAAGACACAGGCACCACAAAGTTTAGGGCTGCTCTGTTGACAAGAACCTCCACTTCGTTACACCTTAAATATCCCAGGAAAGAAAAAAATGGATAAAGAAGTTGTGGTCCTTATGTACAATGGAATATCACTCAGCCATGAAATCAACGTCATAAGGCTAGTAGCAGCATGATGAGTGGATTTAGGTACGACGATTCTAAGTGAAATAAGTCAACCAGAAAACGACACTTATCATAAGATATCACTTATAGAGGGAATGTAAAAACCGCTACACTTGAACTGAATTACAAAACAGAACAGAGACACACGTTTACAAAACACACTATGGCTTCTTAACGGGAAACGTGAGGTCGGGTGAGGCAGAAAACAAGGGTTTCAAATTAGCTCAGATACCGTTCCATAAACCCAATATGTATTAGACAAGACCTACTCCTTGCTCAGTGAACTGGACGCAAAAACCCCCTATTCACTGCCCAAGAATATATCTGACTAGGAAGAATCTTCAAAGCTATGTATTGATATCTCTCTGTAAGTGAGTCAAGTGGGTGTAAAGCAGCATAAAAACAGCAGTGAAAAGCAGCTAAACCCCATTATAAAAATCAATTACTTTTAAAATCCCGTGAAACAAAGACAGTGAAAGAGAGAGAAATTCTTACAAAATTCGTTCAGGGGCTGTGATGCCACCTGGATTGACCATATCTAGACCCACAGCTGATTGAGACATAAGGGTGGACACTCTTGGGGCTGAGAGGTTTGGTGAGGTTGGGTGAGCAAACGCAGACCCTTTAAAGTAATACTGCGTGGTATCCATCCCATGGGTCCCAAATCTCCAGGTTCAAGGGCATCTTCCTACATCGAAAACATGCATGAGAAACCCAGAAGATGGTACACCGTGTGATCGGGAAAGGTTTCTAAAACGCACCTCATTTCTCATCTCCTTGTGCTCGGGTTCGCCATTCCAGCCGCGTTAGTAGCAATCTCCCTCCGTGGAGAATCAGCACCTTTAACCTCCTGTTCCGTACAGGTTGCAATTTGTCCTGAGGATGAACGGGAAGAGGGGGAACCAATGAGAGACTAGCTCTAGGTGTTGGGACAGGCACAGGTCACTCTATTTTCCCATCAGGAAGAAGAATTAACCACAGGCTCAGCCTGCCGCCCGGAAACACAATAGGGCCTGAAGCAATCCTGCACTTTTGCGGCCAGCTCCGAAGAAAGCGAGTTGAAAAATGGAGCTCAGGGGCACAGCAATTCACAAACCTGCAGAGTTAGAAATGATAACTCTCGTCCACAAATATATTGAGGGAAGGCAACGAAGAGGATTTGAAAGCAAGGCAGAATTGCAGGAAACAGATTTCAGGAGGTAGAGTCGAATCGCCTTTAAAGCACAGGAAAGGCGGCAAAACCTCGACCATGATGCCCTTGGCCAAAAAGGGCGTATGCGTTTTTTCCTGAATATATTCAGGAAAAAACGCAGACGCCCTTTTTGGCCAACCAAGCAACCTGGAAAGGCAAATCAGCGCTACAAAGAAGTCTCGCTTCCCATCGGTCAAAAGGGCCATGCTGAATAAAGTGTCAAAACCAGAAATGCAGGACAGGCCATGGTGAAACGGGAGCCTTGCTACGCTGATGGGCGGGATGTAAATTGCCAACAGCCACTCTGGAGAAGTGTACGGTGTTTCCTGAAACATCTAAAAAACTCAGCATAGAGAGCATAAGGCACTTCCACTCATGGGCGTATAAATTGGGAAAACTAAAAATCAGCAAGACACAGGCACCCCAAAGTTTAGGGCTGCTCTGTTGACAAGAACCTCCACTTTGTTACACCTTAAATATCCCAGGAAAGAGAAACATGGATAAGGAAGTTGTGGTCCTTATGTACAATGGCATATCACTCAGCCATGAAATTAACGTCATAAGGCTAGTAGCAGCATGATGAGAGGATTTAGGTACGACGATTCTAAGTGAAATAAGTCACACAGAAAAAGACACTTATCATAAGATATCACTTAGAGAGGGAATGTAAAAACCGCTACACTTGAACTGAATTACAAAACAGAACAGCGTCACACGTTTACAAAACACACTATGGCTGCTTAACGGGAAAGGTGAGGTCGGGTGAGGTAGAAAACAAGGGTTTCAAATTAGCTCAGATACCGTTCCATAAACCCAATATGTAATAGACAAGACCTACTCCTTGCTCAGTGAACTGGACTCGACACCCCCTATTCACCGCCCAAGAATATACCTGACTAGGAAGAATCTTCAAAGCTATGTGTTGATATCTCTCTGTAAATGAGTCAAGTGGATGTAAAGCAGCATAAACAGAGCAGTGAAAAGCAGCTAAACCCCATTATAAAAATCAATTACTTTTAAAATCCCGTGAAACAAAGACAGTGAAAGAGAGAGAAATTCTTACAAAATTCGTTCAGGGGCTGTGATGCCACCTGGATTGACCATATCTAGACCCACAGCTGATTGAGACATAAGGGTGGACACTCTTGGGGCTGAGAGGTTTGGTGAGGTTGGGTGAGCAAACGCAGACCCTTTAAAGTAATACTGCGTGGTATCCATCCCATGGGTCCCAAATCTCCAGGTTCAAGGGCATCTTCCTACATCGAAAACATGCATGAGAAACCCAGAAGATGGTACACCGTGTGATCGGGAAAGGTTTCGAAAACGCACCTCATTTCTCATCTCCTTGTGCTCGGGTTCGCCATTCCAGCCGCGTTAGTAGCAATCTCCCTCCGTGGAGAATCAGCACCTTTAACCTCCTGTTCCGTACAGGTTGCAATTTGTCCTGAGGATGAACGGGAAGAGGGGGAACCAATGAGAGACTAGCTCTAGGTGTTGGGACAGGCACAGGTCACTCTATTTTCCCATCAGGAAGAAGAATTAACCACAGGCTCAGCCTGCCGCCCGGAACCACAATAGGGCCTGAAGCAATCCTGCGCTTTTGCGGCCAGCTCCCAAGAAAGCGAGTTGAAAAATGGAGCTCAGGGGCACTGCAATTCACAAACCTGCAGAGTTATAAATGATAACTCTCGTCCACAAATATATTGAGGGAAGGCAACGAGGAGGATTTGAAAGCAAGGCAGAATTGCAGGAAACAGATTTCAGGAGGTAGAGTCGAATCGCCTTTAAAGCACAGGAAAAGCGGCAAAACCTCGACCATGATGCCCTTGGCCAAAAAGGGCGTATGCGTTTTTTCCTGAATATATTCAGGAAAAAACGCATACGCCCTTTTTGGCCAACCAAGCAACCTGGAAAGGCAAATCAGCGCTACAAAGAAGTCTCGCTTCCCATCGGTCAAAAGGGCCATGCTGAATAAAGTGTCAAAACCAGAAATGCAGGACAGGCCATGGAGAAACGGGAGCCTTGCTACGCTGATGGGCGGGATGTAAATTGCCAACAGCCACTCTGGAGAAGAGTACGGGGTGTCCTGAAACATCTAAAAAACTCAGCTTAGAGAGCATAGGGCACTTCCACTCATGGGCGTATAAATTGGGAAAACTAAAAATCAGCAAGACACAGGCACCCCAAAGTTTAGGGCTGCTCTGTTGACAAGAACCTCCACTTCGTTACACCTTAAATATCCCAGGAAAGAGAAAAATGGATAAGGAAGTTGTGGTCCTTATGTACAATGGCATATCACTCAGCCATGAAATTAACGTCATAAGGCTAGTAGCAGCATGATGAGAGGATTTAGGTACGACGATTCTAAGTGAAATAAGTCACACAGAAAAAGACACTTATCATAAGATATCACTTATAGAGGGAATGTAAAAACCGCTACACTTGAACTGAATTACAAAACAGAACAGCGTCACACGTTTAGAAGACACACTATGGCTGCTTAACGGGAAAGGTGAGGTGGGGTGATGCATAAAACAAGGGTTTCAAATAGGCTCAGATACCGTTCCATACACCCAATATGTAATAGACAAGACCTACTCCTTGCTCAGTGAAGTGGACTAAACACCCCCTGTTCACCGCCCAAGAATATATCTGACTAGTAAGAATCTTAAAACCAATGTATTGATATCCCTCTGTAAGTGAGTCAAGTGGGTGTAAAGCGGCATAAACACAGCAGTGAAAAGCAGCTAAACCCCATTATAAAAATCAATTACTTTTAAAAACCCGTGAAACAAAGACAGTGAAAGAGAGAGAAATTCTTACAAAATTCGTTCAGGGGCTGTGATGCCACCTGGATTGACCATCTCTAGACCCACAGCTGATTGAGACATAAGGGTGGACACTCTTGGGGCTGAGAGGTTTGGTGAGGTTGGGTGAGCAAACGCAGACCCTTTAAAGTAATACTGCGTGGTATCCATCCCATGGGTCCAAAATCTCCAGGTTCAAGGGCATCTTCCTACATCGAAAACATGCATGAGAAACCCAGAAGATGGTACACCGTGTGATCGGGAAAGGTTTCTAAAACGCACCTCATTTCTCATCTCCTTGTGCTCGGGTTCGCCATTCCAGCCGCGTTAGTAGCAATCTCCCTCCGTGGAGAATCAGCACCTTTAACCTCCTGTTCCGTACAGGTTGCAATTTGTCCTGAGGATGAACGGGAAGAGGGGGAACCAGTGAGAGACTAGCTCTAGGTGTTGGGACAGGCACAGGTCACTCTATTTTCCCATCAGGAAGAAGAATTAACCACAGGCTCAGCCTGCCGCCCGGAACCACAATAGGGCCTGACGCAATCCTGCGCTTTTGCGGCCAGCTCCCAAGAAAGCGAGTTGAAAAATGGAGCTCAGGGGCACTGCAATTCACAAACCTGCAGAGTTAGAAATGATAACTCTCGTCCACAAATATATTGAGGGAAGGCAACGAAGAGGATTTGAAAGCAAGGCAGAATTGCAGGAAACAGATTTCAGGAGGTAGATTCGAATCGCCTTTAAAGCACAGGAAAGGCGGCAAAACCTCGACCATGATGCCCTTGGCCAAAAAGGGCGTCTGCGTTTTTTCCTGAATATATTCAGGAAAAAACGCAGACGCCCTTTTTGGCCAACCAAGCAACCTGGAAAGGCAAATCAGCGCTACAAAGAAGTCTCGCTTCCCATCGGTCAAAAGGGCCATGCTGAATAAAGTGTCAAAACCAGAAATGCAGGACAGGCCATGGTGAAACGGGAGCCTTGCTACGCTGATGGGCGGGATGTAAATTGCCAACAGCCACTCTGGAGAAGTGTACGGTGTTTCCTGAAACATCTAAAAAACTCAGCATAGAGAGCATAAGGCACTTCCACTCATGGGCGTATAAATTGGGAAAACTAAAAATCAGCAAGACACAGGCACCCCAAAGTTTAGGGCTGCTCTGTTGACAAGAACCTCCACTTCGTTACACCTTAAATATCCCAGGAAAGAGAAACATGGATAAGGAAGTTGTGGTCCTTATGTACAATGGCATATCACTCAGCCATGAAATTAACGTCATAAGGCTAGTAGCAGCATGATGAGAGGATTTAGGTACGACGATTCTAAGTGAAATAAGTCACACAGAAAAAGACACTTATCATAAGATATCACTTAGAGAGGGAATGTAAAAACCGCTACACTTGAACTGAATTACAAAACAGAACAGCGTCACACGTTTACAAAACACACTATGGCTGCTTAACGGGAAAGGTGAGGTCGGGTGAGGTAGAAAACAAGGGTTTCAAATTAGCTCAGATACCGTTCCATAAACCCAATATGTAATAGACAAGACCTACTCCTTGCTCAGTGAACTGGACTCGACACCCCCTATTCACCGCCCAAGAATATACCTGACTAGGAAGAATCTTCAAAGCTATGTATTGATATCTCTCTGTAAATGAGTCAAGTGGATGTAAAGCAGCATAAACAGAGCAGTGAAAAGCAGCTAAACCCCATTATAAAAATCAATTACTTTTAAAATCCCGTGAAACAAAGACAGTGAAAGAGAGAGAAATTCTTACAAAATTCGTTCAGGGGCTGTGATGCCACCTGGATTGACCATATCTAGACCCACAGCTGATTGAGACATAAGGGTGGACACTCTTGGGGCTGAGAGGTTTGGTGAGGTTGGGTGAGCAAACGCAGACCCTTTAAAGTAATACTGCGTGGTATCCATCCCATGGGTCCAAAATCTCCAGGTTCAAGGGCATCTTCCTACATCGAAAACATGCATGAGAAACCCAGAAGATGGTACACCGTGTGATCGGGAAAGGTTTCTAAAACGCACCTCATTTCTCATCTCCTTGTGCTCGGGTTCGCCATTCCAGCCGCGTTAGTAGCAATCTCCCTCCGTGGAGAATCAGCACCTTTAACCTCCTGTTCCGTACAGGTTGCAATTTGTCCTGAGGATGAACGGGAAGAGGGGGAACCAGTGAGAGACTAGCTCTAGGTGTTGGGACAGGCACAGGTCACTCTATTTTCCCATCAGGAAGAAGAATTAACCACAGGCTCAGCCTGCCGCCCGGAACCAGAATAGGGCCTGAAGCAATCCTGCGCTTTTGCGGCCAACTCCCAAGAAAGCGAGTTGAAAAATGGAGCTCAGGGGCACTGCAATTCACAGACCTGCAGAGTTAGAAATGATAACTCTCGTCCACAAATATATTGAGGGAAGGCAACGAAGAGGATTTGAAAGCAAGGCAGAATTGCAGAAAAAAGATTTCAGCAGGTAGATTCGAATCGCCTTTAAAACACAGGAAAAGCGGCAAAACCTCGACCATGATGCCCTTGGCCAAAAAGGGCGTATGCGTTTTTTCCTGAATATATTCAGGAAAAAACGCATACGCCCTTTTTGGCCAACCAAGCAACCTGGAAAGGCAAATCAGCGCTACAAAGAAGTCTCGCTTCCCATCGGTCAAAAGGGCCATGCTGAATAAAGTGTCAAAACCAGAAATGCAGGACAGGCCATGGAGAAACGGGAGCCTTGCTACGCTGATGGGCGGGATGTAAATTGCCAACAGCCACTCTGGAGAAGTGTACGGTGTGTCCTGAAACATCTAAAAAACTCAGCTTAGAGAGCATAGGGCACTTCCACTCATGGGCGCATGAATTGGAAAAATTAAAAATCAGCAAGACACAGGCACCACAAAGTTTAGGGCTGCTCTGTTGACAAGAACCTCCACTTCGTTACACCTTAAATATCCCAGGAAAGAAAAAAATGGATAAAGAAGTTGTGGTCCTTATGTACAATGGAATATCACTCAGCCATGAAATCAACGTCATAAGGCTAGTAGCAGCATGATGAGTGGATTTAGGTACGACGATTCTAAGTGAAATAAGTCAACCAGAAAACGACACTTATCATAAGATATCACTTAGAGAGGGAATGTAAAAACCGCTACACTTGAACTGAATTACAAAACAGAACAGAGACACACGTTTACAAAACACACTATGGCTTCTTAACGGGAAAGCTGAGGTCGGGTGAGGCAGAAAACAAAGGTTTCAAATTAGCTCAGATACCGTTCCATAAACCCAATATGTATTAGACAAGACCTACTCGTTGCTCAGTGAACTGGACGCAAAAACCCCCTATTCACCGCCCAAGAATATATCTGACTAGGAAGAATCTTCAAAGCTATGTATTGATATCTCTCTGTAAGTGAGTCAAGTGGGTGTAAAGCAGCATAAAAACAGCAGTGAAAAGCAGCTAAACCCCATTTTAAAAATCAATTACTTTTAAAAAGCTGTGAAACAAAGACAGTGAAAGATAGAGAAATTCTTACAATATTCGTTCAGGGGCTGTGATGCCACCTGGATTGACCATCTCTAGACCCACAGCTGATTGAGACATAAGGGTGGACTCTCTTGTGGCTGAGAGGTTTGGTCAGGTTGGTTGAGGAAACGCAGTCCCTTTAAAGTAATACTGCGTGGTACCCATCCCATGGGTCCCAAATCTCCAAGTTCAAGGGCATCTTCCTATAACAAAAACATGCATGAGAAACCCAGAAGATGGTACACCGTGTGATCGGGAAAGGTTTCGAAAACGCACCTCATTTCTCATCTCCTTGTGCTCGGGTTGGCCATTACAGCCGCTTTACTAGCAATCTCCCTCCTTCGAGAATCAGCACCTTCAACCTCCTGTTCCGTACAGGTTGCAATTTGTCCTGAGGATGAACGGGAAGAGGGGGAACCAATGAGAGACTAGCTCTAGGTGTTGGGACAGGCACAGGTCACTCTATTTTCCCATCAGGAAGAAGAATTAACCACAGGCTCAGCCTGCCTCCCGGAAGCAGAATAGGGCCTGAAGCAATCCTGCGCTTTTGCGGCCAGCTCCGAAGAAAGCGAGTTGAAAAATGGAGCTCAGGGGCACTGCAATTCACAAACCTGCAGAGTTATAAATGATAACTCTCGTCCACAAATATATTGAGGGAAGGCAACGAGGAGGATTTGAAAGCAAGGCAGAATTGCAGGAAACAGATTTCAGGAGGTAGAGTCGAATCGCCTTTAAAGCACAGGAAAAGCGGCAAAACCTCGACCATGATGCCCTTGGCCAAAAAGGGCGTATGCGTTTTTTCCTGAATATATTCAGGAAAAAACGCATACGCCCTTTTTGGCCAACCAAGCAACCTGGAAAGGCAAATCAGCGCTACAAAGAAGTCTCGCTTCCCATCGGTCAAAAGGGCCATGCTGAATAAAGTGTCAAAACCAGAAATGCAGGACAGGCCATGGAGAAACGGGAGCCTTGCTACGCTGATGGGCGGGATGTAAATTGCCAACAGCCACTCTGGAGAAGAGTACGGGGTGTCCTGAAACATCTAAAAAACTCAGCTTAGAGAGCATAGGGCACTTCCACTCATGGGCGTATAAATTGGGAAAACTAAAAATCAGCAAGACACAGGCACCCCAAAGTTTAGGGCTGCTCTGTTGACAAGAACCTCCACTTCGTTACACCTTAAATATCCCAGGAAAGAGAAAAATGGATAAGGAAGTTGTGGTCCTTATGTACAATGGCATATCACTCAGCCATGAAATTAACGTCATAAGGCTAGTAGCAGCATGATGAGAGGATTTAGGTACGACGATTCTAAGTGAAATAAGTCACACAGAAAAAGACACTTATCATAAGATATCACTTATAGAGGGAATGTAAAAACCGCTACACTTGAACTGAATTACAAAACAGAACAGCGTCACACGTTTAGAAGACACACTATGGCTGCTTAACGGGAAAGGTGAGGTGGGGTGATGCATAAAACAAGGGTTTCAAATAGGCTCAGATACCGTTCCATACACCCAATATGTAATAGACAAGACCTACTCCTTGCTCAGTGAAGTGGACTAAACACCCCCTGTTCACCGCCCAAGAATATATCTGACTAGTAAGAATCTTAAAACCAATGTATTGATATCCCTCTGTAAGTGAGTCAAGTGGGTGTAAAGCGGCATAAACACAGCAGTGAAAAGCAGCTAAACCCCATTATAAAAATCAATTACTTTTAAAAACCCGTGAAACAAAGACAGTGAAAGAGAGAGAAATTCTTACAAAATTCGTTCAGGGGCTGTGATGCCACCTGGATTGAACATCTCTAGACCCACAGCTGATTGAGACATAAGGGTGGACACTCTTGGGGCTGAGAGGTTTGGTGAGGTTGGGTGAGCAAAGGCAGACCCTTTAAAGTAATACTGCGTGGTATCCATCCCATGGGTCCAAAATCTCCAGGTTCAAGGGCATCTTCCTACATCGAAAACATGCATGAGAAACCCAGAAGATGGTACACCGTGTGATCGGGAAAGGTTTCTAAAACGCACCTCATTTCTCATCTCCTTGTGCTCGGGTTCGCCATTCCAGCCGCGTTAGTAGCAATCGCCCTCCGTGGAGAATCAGCACCTTTAACCTCCTGTTCCGTACAGGTTGCAATTTGTCCTGAGGATGAACGGGAAGAGGGGGAACCAGTGAGAGACTAGCTCTAGGTGTTGGGACAGGCACAGGTCACTCTATTTTCCCATCAGGAAGAAGAATTAACCACAGGCTCAGCCTGCCGCCCGGAACCACAATAGGGCCTGAAGCAATCCTGCGCTTTTGCGGCCAGCTCCCAAGAAAGCGAGTTGAAAAATGGAGCTCAGGGGCACTGCAATTCACAAACCTGCAGAGTTAGAAATGATAACTCTCGTCCACAAATATATTGAGGGAAGGCAACGAAGAGGATTTGAAAGCAAGGCAGAATTGCAGGAAACAGATTTCAGGAGGTAGATTCGAATCGCCTTTAAAGCACAGGGAAGGCGGCAAAACCTCGACCATGATGCCCTTGGCCAAAAAGGGCGTATGCGTTTTTTCCTGAATATATTCAGGAAAAAACGCAGACGCCCTTTTTGGCCAACCAAGCAACCTGGAAAGGCAAATCAGCGCTACAAAGAAGTCTCGCTTCCCATCGGTCAAAAGGGCCATGCTGAATAAAGTGTCAAAACCAGAAATGCAGGACAGGCCATGGTGAAACGGGAGCCTTGCTACGCTGATGGGCGGGATGTAAATTGCCAACAGCCACTCTGGAGAAGTGTACGGTGTTTCCTGAAACATCTAAAAAACTCAGCATAGAGAGCATAAGGCACTTCCACTCATGGGCGTATAAATTGGGAAAACTAAAAATCAGCAAGACACAGGCACCCCAAAGTTTAGGGCTGCTCTGTTGACAAGAACCTCCACTTCGTTACACCTTAAATATCCCAGGAAAGAGAAACATGGATAAGGAAGTTGTGGTCCTTATGTACAATGGCATATCACTCAGCCATGAAATTAACGTCATAAGGCTAGTAGCAGCATGATGAGAGGATTTAGGTACGACGATTCTAAGTGAAATAAGTCACACAGAAAAAGACACTTATCATAAGATATCACTTAGAGAGGGAATGTAAAAACCGCTACACTTGAACTAAATTACAAAACAGAACAGCGTCACACGTTTACAAAACACACTATGGCTGCTTAACAGGAAAGGTGAGGTCGGGTGATGTAGAAAACAAGGGTTTCAAATTAGCTCAGATACCGTTCCATAAACCCAATATGTAATAGACAAGACCTACTCCTTGCTCAGTGAACTGGACTCGACACCCCCTATTCACCGCCCAAGAATATACCTGACTAGGAAGAATCTTCAAAGCTATGTATTGATATCTCTCTGTAAATGAGTCAAGTGGATGTAAAGCAGCATAAACAGAGCAGTGAAAAGCAGCTAAACCCCATTATAAAAATCAATTACTTTTAAAATCCCGTGAAACAAAGACAGTGAAAGAGAGAGAAATTCTTACAAAATTCGTTCAGGGGCTGTGATGCCACCTGGATTGACCATATCTAGACCCACAGCTGATTGAGACATAAGGGTGGACACTCTTGGGGCTGAGAGGTTTGGTGAGGTTGGGTGAGCAAACGCAGACCCTTTAAAGTAATACTGCGTGGTATCCATCCCATGGGTCCCAAATCTCCAGGTTCAAGGGCATCTTCCTACATCGAAAACATGCATGAGAAACCCAGAAGATGGTACACCGTGTGATCGGGAAAGGTTTCGAAAACGCACCTCATTTCTCATCTCCTTGTGCTCGGGTTCGCCATTCCAGCCGCGTTAGTAGCAATCTCCCTCCGTGGAGAATCAGCACCTTTAACCTCCTGTTCCGTACAGGTTGCAATTTGTCCTGAGGATGAACGGGAAGAGGGGGAACCAATGAGAGACTAGCTCTAGGTGTTGGGACAGGCACAGGTCACTCTATTTTCCCATCAGGAAGAAGAATTAACCACAGGCTCAGCCTGCCGCCCGGAACCACAATAGGGCCTGAAGCAATCCTGCGCTTTTGCGGCCAGCTCCCAAGAAAGCGAGTTGAAAAATGGAGCTCAGGGGCACTGCAATTCACAAACCTGCAGAGTTATAAATGATAACTCTCGTCCACAAATATATTGAGGGAAGGCAACGAGGAGGATTTGAAAGCAAGGCAGAATTGCAGGAAACAGATTTCACGAGGTAGATTCGAATCGCCTTTAAAGCACAGGAAAAGCGGCAAAACCTCGACCATGATGCCCTTGGCCAAAAAGGGCGTATGCGTTTTTTCCTGAATATATTCAGGAAAAAACGCATACGCCCTTTTTGGCCAACCAAGCAACCTGGAAAGGCAAATCAGCGCTACAAAGAAGTCTCGCTTCCCATCGGTCAAAAGGGCCATGCTGAATAAAGTGTCAAAACCAGAAATGCAGGACAGGCCATGGAGAAACGGGAGCCTTGCTACGCTGATGGGCGGGATGTAAATTGCCAACAGCCACTCTGCAGAAGAGTACGGGGTGTCCTGAAACATCTAAAAAACTCAGCTTAGAGAGCATAGGGCACTTCCACTCATGGGCGTATAAATTGGGAAAACTAAAAATCAGCAAGACACAGGCACCCCAAAGTTTAGGGCTGCTCTGTTGACAAGAACCTCCACTTCGTTACACCTTAAATATCCCAGGAAAGAGAAAAATGGATAAGGAAGTTGTGGTCCTTATGTACAATGGCATATCACTCAGCCATGAAATTAACGTCATAAGGCTAGTAGCAGCATGATGAGAGGATTTAGGTACGACGATTCTAAGTGAAATAAGTCACACAGAAAAAGACACTTATCATAAGATATCACTTATAGAGGGAATGTAAAAACCGCTACACTTGAACTGAATTACAAAACAGAACAGCGTCACACGTTTAGAAGACACACTATGGCTGCTTAACGGGAAAGGTGAGGTGGGGTGATGCATAAAACAAGGGTTTCAAATAGGCTCAGATACCGTTCCATACACCCAATATGTAATAGACAAGACCTACTCCTTGCTCAGTGAAGTGGACTAAACACCCCCTGTTCACCGCCCAAGAATATATCTGACTAGTAAGAATCTTAAAACCAATGTATTGATATCCCTCTGTAAGTGAGTCAAGTGGGTGTAAAGCGGCATAAACACAGCAGTGAAAAGCAGCTAAACCCCATTATAAAAATCAATTACTTTTAAAAACCCGTGAAACAAAGACAGTGAAAGAGAGAGAAATTCTTACAAAATTCGTTCAGGGGCTGTGATGCCACCTGGATTGACCATCTCTAGACCCACAGCTGATTGAGACATAAGGGTGGACACTCTTGGGGCTGAGAGGTTTGGTGAGGTTGGGTGAGCAAACGCAGACCCTTTAAAGTAATACTGCGTGGTATCCATCCCATGGGTCCAAAATCTCCAGGTTCAAGGGCATCTTCCTACATCGAAAACATGCATGAGAAACCCAGAAGATGGTACACCGTGTGATCGGGAAAGGTTTCGAAAACGCACCTCATTTCTCATCTCCTTGTGCTCGGGTTCGCCATTCCAGCCGCGTTAGTAGCAATCTCCCTCCGTGGAGAATCAGCACCTTTAACCTCCTGTTCCGTACAGGTTGCAATTTGTCCTGAGGATGAACGGGAAGAGGGGGAACCAATGAGAGACTAGCTCTAGGTGTTGGGACAGGCACAGGTCACTCTATTTTCCCATCAGGAAGAAGAATTAACCACAGGCTCAGCCTGCCGCCCGGAACCACAATAGGGCCTGACGCAATCCTGCGCTTTTGCGGCCAGCTCCCAAGAAAGCGAGTTGAAAAATGGAGCTCAGGGGCACTGCAATTCACAAACCTGCAGAGTTAGAAATGATAACTCTCGTCCACAAATATATTGAGGGAAGGCAACGAAGAGGATTTGAAAGCAAGGCAGAATTGCAGGAAACAGATTTCAGGAGGTAGATTCGAATCGCCTTTAAAGCACAGGGAAGGCGGCAAAACCTCGACCATGATGCCCTTGGCCAAAAAGGGCGTATGCGTTTTTTCCTGAATATATTCAGGAAAAAACGCAGACGCCCTTTTTGGCCAACCAAGCAACCTGGAAAGGCAAATCAGCGCTACAAAGAAGTCTCGCTTCCCATCGGTCAAAAGGGCCATGCTGAATAAAGTGTCAAAACCAGAAATGCAGGACAGGCCATGGTGAAACGGGAGCCTTGCTACGCTGATGGGCGGGATGTAAATTGCCAACAGCCACTCTGGAGAAGTGTACGGTGTTTCCTGAAACATCTAAAAAACTCAGCATAGAGAGCATAAGGCACTTCCACTCATGGGCGTATAAATTGGGAAAACTAAAAATCAGCAAGACACAGGCACCCCAAAGTTTAGGGCTGCTCTGTTGACAAGAACCTCCACTTCGTTACACCTTAAATATCCCAGGAAAGAGAAACATGGATAAGGAAGTTGTGGTCCTTATGTACAATGGCATATCACTCAGCCATGAAATTAACGTCATAAGGCTAGTAGCAGCATGATGAGAGGATTTAGGTACGACGATTCTAAGTGAAATAAGTCACACAGAAAAAGACACTTATCATAAGATATCACTTAGAGAGGGAATGTAAAAACCGCTACACTTGAACTGAATTACAAAACAGAACAGCGTCACACGTTTACGAAACACACTATGGCTGCTTAACGGGAAAGGTGAGGTCGGGTGATGTAGAAAACAAGGGTTTCAAATTAGCTCAGATACCGTTCCATAAACCCAATATGTAATAGACAAGACCTACTCCTTGCTCAGTGAACTGGACTCGACACCCCCTATTCACCGCCCAAGAATATACCTGACTAGGAAGAATCTTCAAAGCTATGTATTGATATCTCTCTGTAAATGAGTCAAGTGGATGTAAAGCAGCATAAACAGAGCAGTGAAAAGCAGCTAAACCCCATTATAAAAATCAATTACTTTTAAAATCCCGAGAAACAAAGACAGTGAAAGAGAGAGAAATTCTTACAAAATTCGTTCAGGGGCTGTGATGCCACCTGGATTGACCATATCTAGACCCACAGCTGATTGAGACATAAGGGTGGACACTCTTGGGGCTGAGAGGTTTGGTGAGGTTGGGTGAGCAAACGCAGACCCTTTAAAGTAATACTGCGTGGTATCCATCCCATGGGTCCCAAATCTCCAGGTTCAAGGGCATCTTCCTACATCGAAAACATGCATGAGAAACCCAGAAGATGGTACACCGTGTGATCGGGAAAGGTTTCTAAAACGCACCTCATTTCTCATCTCCTTGTGCTCGGGTTCGCCATTCCAGCCGCGTTAGTAGCAATCTCCCTCCGTGGAGAATCAGCACCTTTAACCTCCTGTTCCGTACAGGTTGCAATTTGTCCTGAGGATGAACGGGAAGAGGGGGAACCAATGAGAGACTAGCTCTAGGTGTTGGGACAGGCACAGGTCACTCTATTTTCCCATCAGGAAGAAGAATTAACCACAGGCTCAGCCTGCCGCCCGGAACCACAATAGGGCCTGAAGCAATCCTGCGCTTTTGCGGCCAGCTCCCAAGAAAGCGAGTTGAAAAATGGAGCTCAGGGGCACTGCAATTCACAAACCTGCAGAGTTATAAATGATAACTCTCGTCCACAAATATATTGAGGGAAGGCAACGAGGAGGATTTGAAAGCAAGGCAGAATTGCAGGAAACAGATTTCAGGAGGTAGAGTCGAATCGCCTTTAAAGCACAGGAAAAGCGGCAAAACCTCGACCATGATGCCCTTGGCCAAAAAGGGCGTATGCGTTTTTTCCTGAATATATTCAGGAAAAAACGCATACGCCCTTTTTGGCCAACCAAGCAACCTGGAAAGGCAAATCAGCGCTACAAAGAAGTCTCGCTTCCCATCGGTCAAAAGGGCCATGCTGAATAAAGTGTCAAAACCAGAAATGCAGGACAGGCCATGGAGAAACGGGAGCCTTGCTACGCTGATGGGCGGGATGTAAATTGCCAACAGCCACTCTGCAGAAGAGTACGGGGTGTCCTGAAACATCTAAAAAACTCAGCTTAGAGAGCATAGGGCACTTCCACTCATGGGCGTATAAATTGGGAAAACTAAAAATCAGCAAGACACAGGCACCCCAAAGTTTAGGGCTGCTCTGTTGACAAGAACCTCCACTTCGTTACACCTTAAATATCCCAGGAAAGAGAAAAATGGATAAGGAAGTTGTGGTCCTTATGTACAATGGCATATCACTCAGCCATGAAATTAACGTCATAAGGCTAGTAGCAGCATGATGAGAGGATTTAGGTACGACGATTCTAAGTGAAATAAGTCACACAGAAAAAGACACTTATCATAAGATATCACTTATAGAGGGAATGTAAAAACCGCTACACTTGAACTGAATTACAAAACAGAACAGCGTCACACGTTTAGAAGACACACTATGGCTGCTTAACGGGAAAGGTGAGGTGGGGTGATGCATAAAACAAGGGTTTCAAATAGGCTCAGATACCGTTCCATACACCCAATATGTAATAGACAAGACCTACTCCTTGCTCAGTGAAGTGGACTAAACACCCCCTGTTCACCGCCCAAGAATATATCTGACTAGTAAGAATCTTAAAACCAATGTATTGATATCCCTCTGTAAGTGAGTCAAGTGGGTGTAAAGCGGCATAAACACAGCAGTGAAAAGCAGCTAAACCCCATTATAAAAATCAATTACTTTTAAAAACCCGTGAAACAAAGACAGTGAAAGAGAGAGAAATTCTTACAAAATTCGTTCAGGGGCTGTGATGCCACCTGGATTGACCATCTCTAGACCCACAGCTGATTGAGACATAAGGGTGGACACTCTTGGGGCTGAGAGGTTTGGTGAGGTTGGGTGAGCAAACGCAGACCCTTTAAAGTAATACTGCGTGGTATCCATCCCATGGGTCCAAAATCTCCAGGTTCAAGGGCATCTTCCTACATCGAAAACATGCATGAGAAACCCAGAAGATGGTACACCGTGTGATCGGGAAAGGTTTCTAAAACGCACCTCATTTCTCATCTCCTTGTGCTCGGGTTCGCCATTCCAGCCGCGTTAGTAGCAATCTCCCTCCGTGGAGAATCAGCACCTTTAACCTCCTGTTCCGTACAGGTTGCAATTTGTCCTGAGGATGAACGGGAAGAGGGGGAACCAGTGAGAGACTAGCTCTAGGTGTTGGGACAGGCACAGGTCACTCTATTTTCCCATCAGGAAGAAGAATTAACCACAGGCTCAGCCTGCCGCCCGGAACCAGAACAGGGCCTGAAGCAATCCTGCGCTTTTGCGGCCAACTCCCAAGAAAGCGAGTTGAAAAATGGAGCTCAGGGGCACTGCAATTCACAGACCTGCAGAGTTAGAAATGATAACTCTCGTCCACAAATATATTGAGGGAAGGCAACGAAGAGGATTTGAAAGCAAGGCAGAATTGCAGAAAAAAGATTTCAGCAGGTAGATTCGAATCGCCTTTAAAACACAGGAAAAGCGGCAAAACCTCGACCATGATGCCCTTGGCCAAAAAGGGCGTATGCGTTTTTTCCTGAATATATTCAGGAAAAAACGCATACGCCCTTTTTGGCCAACCAAGCAACCTGGAAAGGCAAATCAGCGCTACAAAGAAGTCTCGCTTCCCATCGGTCAAAAGGGCCATGCTGAATAAAGTGTCAAAACCAGAAATGCAGGACAGGCCATGGAGAAACGGGAGCCTTGCTACACTGATGGGCGGGATGTAAATTGCCAACAGCCACTCTGGAGAAGTGTACGGTGTGTCCTGAAACATCTAAAAAACTCAGCTTAGAGAGCATAGGGCACTTCCACTCATGGGCGCATGAATTGGAAAAATTAAAAATCAGCAAGACACAGGCACCACAAAGTTTAGGGCTGCTCTGTTGACAAGAACCTCCACTTCGTTACACCTTAAATATCCCAGGAAAGAAAAAAATGGATAAAGAAGTTGTGGTCCTTATGTACAATGGAATATCACTCAGCCATGAAATCAACGTCATAAGGCTAGTAGCAGCATGATGAGTGGATTTAGGTACGACGATTCTAAGTGAAATAAGTCAACCAGAAAACGACACTTATCATAAGATATCACTTATAGAGGGAATGTAAAAACCGCTACACTTGAACTGAATTACAAAACAGAACAGAGACACACGTTTACAAAACACACTATGGCTTCTTAACGGGAAAGCTGAGGTCGGGTGAGGCAGAAAACAAAGGTTTCAAATTAGCTCAGATACCGTTCCATAAACCCAATATGTATTAGACAAGACCTACTCGTTGCTCAGTGAACTGGACGCAAAAACCCCCTATTCACCGCCCAAGAATATATCTGACTAGGAAGAATCTTCAAAGCTATGTATTGATATCTCTCTGTAAGTGAGTCAAGTGGGTGTAAAGCAGCATAAAAACAGCAGTGAAAAGCAGCTAAACCCCATTTTAAAAATCAATTACTTTTAAAAAGCTGTGAAACAAAGACAGTGAAAGATAGAGAAATTCTTACAATATTCGTTCAGGGGCTGTGATGCCACCTGGATTGACCATCTCTAGACCCACAGCTGATTGAGACATAAGGGTGGACTCTCTTGTGGCTGAGAGGTTTGGTCAGGTTGGTTGAGGAAACGCAGTCCCTTTAAAGTAATACTGCGTGGTACCCATCCCATGGGTCCCAAATCTCCAAGTTCAAGGGCATCTTCCTATAACAAAAACATGCATGAGAAACCCAGAAGATGGTACACCGTGTGATCGGGAAAGGTTTCGAAAACGCACCTCATTTCTCATCTCCTTGTGCTCGGGTTGGCCATTACAGCCGCTTTACTAGCAATCTCCCTCCTTCGAGAATCAGCACCTTCAACCTCCTGTTCCGTACAGGTTGCAATTTGTCCTGAGGATGAACGGGAAGAGGGGGAACCAGTGAGAGACTAGCTCTAGGTGTTGGGACAGGCACAGGTCACTCTATTTTCCCATCAGGAAGAAGAATTAACCACAGGCTCAGCCTGCCGCCCGGAAGCAGAACAGGGCCTGAAGCAATCCTGTGTTTTTGCGGCCAGCTCCCATAAAAACGAGTTGAAAAATCGAGCTCAGGGGCACTGCAATTCACAAACCTGCAGAGTTATAAATGATAACTCTCGTCCACAAATATATTGAGGGAAGGCAACGAGGAGGATTTGAAAGCAAGGGAGAATTGCAGGAAACAGATTTCAGGAGGTAGAGTCGAATCGCCTTTAAAGCACAGGAAAAGCGGCAAAACCTCGACCATGATGCCCTTGGCCAAAAAGAGCGTATGCGTTTTTTCCTGAATATATTCAGGAAAAAACGCAGACGCCCTTTTTGGCCAACCAAGCAACCTGGAAAGGCAAATCAGCGCTACAAAGAAGTCTCGCTTCCCATCGGTCAAAAGGGCCATGCTGAATAAAGTGTCAAAACCAGAAATGCAGGACAGGCCATGGAGAAACGGGAGCCTTACTACGCTGATGGGCGGGATGTAAATTGCCAACAGCCACTCTGGAGAAGTGTACGGTGTTTCCTGAAACATCTAAAGAACTCAGCATAGAGAGCATAAGGCACTTCCACTCATGGGCGTATAAATTGGGAAAACTAAAAATCAGCAAGACACAGGCACCCCAAAGTTTAGGGCTGCTCTGTTGACAAGAACCTCCACTTCGTTACACCTTAAATATCCCAGGAAAGAGAAAAATGGATAAGGAAGTTGTGGTCCTTATGTACAATGGCATATCACTCAGCCATGAAATCAACGTCATAAGGCTAGTAGCAGCATGATGAGTGGATTTAGGTACGACGATTCTAAGTGAAATAAGTCAACCAGAAAACAACACTTATCATAAGATATGACTTATAGAGGGAATGTAAAAACCGCTACACTTGAACTGAATTACAAAACAGAACAGAGACACACGTTTACAAAACACACTATGGCTGCTTGACGGGAAAGGTGAGGTCGGGTGAGGTAGAAAACAGGGGTTTCAAATTAGCTCAGATACCGTTCCATAAACCCAATATGTAATAGACAAGACCTACTCCTTGCTCAGTGAACTGGACTCAACACCCCCTATTCACCGCCCAAGAATATATCTGACTAGGAACAATCTTCAAAGCTATGTATTGATATCCCTCTGTAAATGAGTCAAGTGGGTGTAAAGCAGCATAAACCCAGCAGTGAAAAGCAGCTAAACCCCATTATAAAAATCAATTACTTTTAAAATCCCATGAAACAAAGACAGTGAAAGGGAGAGAAATTCTTACAAAATTCGTTCAGGGGCTGTGATGCCACCTGGATTGACCATATCTAGACCCACAGCTGATTGAGACATAAGGGTGGACACTCTTGGGGCTGAGAGGTTTGGTGAGGTTGGGTGAGCAAACACAGACCCTTTAAAGTAATACTGTGTGGTACCCATCTCATGGGTCCCAAATCTCCAGGTTCAAGGGCATCTTCCTACATCGAAAACATGCATGAGAAACCCAGAAGATGGTACACCGTGTGATCGGGAAAGGTTTCTAAAACGCACCTCATTTCTCATCTCCTTGTGCTCGGGTTCGCCATTCCAGCCGCGTTAGTAGCAATCTCCCTCCGTGGAGAATCAGCACCTTTAACCTCCTGTTCCGTACAGGTTGCAATTTGTCCTGAGGATGAACGGGAAGAGGGGGAACCAATGAGAGACTAGGTCTAGGTGTTGGGACAAGCACAGGTCACTCTATTTTCCAATCAGGAAGAAGAATTAACCACAGGCTCAGCCTGCCGCCCGGAACCAGAATAGGGCCTGTAGCAATCCTACGCTTTTGTGGCCAGCTCCCAAGAAAACGAGTTGAAAAATGGAGCTCAGGGGCACTGCAATTCACAAACCTGCAGAGTTAGAAATGATAACTCTCGTCCACAAATATATTGAGGAAAGGCAACGAAGAGGATTTGAAAGCAAGGCAGAATTACAGGAAACAGATTTCAGGAGGTAGATTCGAATCGCCTTTAAAGCACAGGAAAAGCGGCAAAACCTCGACCATGATGCCCTTGGCCAAAAAGGGCGTCTGCGTTTTTTCCTGAATATATTCAGGAAAAAACGCAGACGCCCTTTTTGGCCAACCAAGCAACCTGGAAAGGCAAATCAGCGCTACAAAGAAGTCTCGCTTCCCATCGGTCAAAAGGGCCATGCTGAATAAAGTGTCAAAACCAGAAATGCAGGACAGGCCATGGAGAAACGGGAGCCTTGCTACGCTGATTGGCGTGATGTAAATTGCCAACAGCCACTCTGGAGAAGTGTACGGTGTGTCCTGAAACCTCTAAAAAACTCAGCTTAGAGAGCATAGGGCACTTCCACTCATGGGCGTATAAATTGGGAAAACTAAAAATCAGCAAGACACAGGCACCCCAAAGTTTAGGGCTGCTCTGTTGACAAGAACCTCCACTTCGTTACACCTTAAATATCCCAGGAAAGAGAAAAATGGATAAAGAAGTTGTGGTCCTTATGTACAATGGAATATCACTCAGCCATGAAATCAACGTCATAAGGCTAGTAGCAGCATGATGAGTGGATTTAGGTACGACGATTCTAAGTGAAATAAGTCAACCAGAAAACGACACTTATCATAAGATATCACTTATAGAGGGAATGTAAAAACCGCTACACTTGAACTGAATTACAAAACAGAACAGAGACACACGTTTACAAAACACACTATGGCTGCTTAACGGGAAAGGTGAGGTCGGGTGAGGCAGAAAACAAGGGTTTCAAATTAGCTCAGATACCGTTCCATAAACCCAATATGTAATAGACAAGACCTACTCCTTGCTCAGTGAAGTGGACTCAACGCCCCCTGTTCACCGCCCAAGAATATATCAGACTAGTAAGACTCTTAAAACCAATGTATTGATATCTCTCTGTAAGTGAGTCAAGTGGGTGTAAAGCGGCATAAACACAGCAGTGAAAAGCAGCTAAACCCCATTATAAAAATCAATTACTTTTAAAAACCCGTGAAACAAAGACAGTGAAAGAGAGAGAAATTCATACAGAATTCGTTCAGGGGCTGTGATGACACCTTTATTGACCATCTCTAGACCCACAGCTGATTGAGACATAAGGGTGGACACTCGTGGGGCTGAGAGATTTGGTGAGGTTGGGTGAGCAAACGCAGACCCTTTAAAGTAATACTGCGTGGTACCCATCCCATGGGTCCCAAATCTCCAAGTTCAAGGGCATCTTCCTATATCAAAAACATGCATGAGAAACCCACAAGACGGTACACCGTGCGATCGGGAAAGGTTTCTAAAACGCACCTCATTTCTCATCTCCTTGTGCTCTGGTTCGCCATTCCAACCGAGTTAGTAGCAATCTCCCTCCGTGGAGAATCAGCACCTTTAACCTCCTGTTCCGTACAGGTTGCAATCTGTCCTGAGGATGAAAGGGAAGAGGTGGAACCAATGATAGACTAGCTCTAGGTGTTGGGACAGGCACAGATCACTCTATTTTCCCATCAGGAAGAAGAATTAACCACAGGCTCAGCCTGCCGCCCGGAACCAGAATAGGGCTTGAAGCAATCCTGCGCTTTTGCGGCCAACTCCGAAGAAACCGAGTTGAAAAATGGAGCTCAGGGGCACTGCAATTCACAGACCTGCAGAGTTAGAAATGATAACTCTCGTCCACAAATATATTGAGGGAAGGCAACGAAGAGGATTTGAAAGCAAGGCAGAATTGCAGGAAACAGATTTCAGGAGGTAGATTCGAATCGCCTTTAAAGCACAGGAAAAGCGGCAAAACCTCGACCATGATGCCCTTGGCCAAAAAGGGCGTATACGTTTTTTCCTGAATATATTCAGGAAAAAACGCATACGCCCTTTTTGGCCAACCAAGCAACCTGGAAAGGCAAATCAGCGCTACAAAGAAGTCTCGCTTCCCATCGGTCAAAAGGGCCATGCTGCATAAAGTGTCAAAACCAGAAATGCAGGACAGGCCATGGAGAAACGGGAGCCTTGCTACGCTGTTGGGCGGGATGTAAATTGCCAACAGCCACTCTGGAGAAGTGTACGGTGTGTCCTGAAACCTCTAAAAAACTCAGCTTAGAGAGCATAAGGCACTTCCACTCATGGGCATATAAATTGGGAAAACTAAAAATCAGCAAGACACAGGCACCCCAAAGTTTAGGGCTGCTCTGTTGACAAGAACCTCCACTTCGTTACACCTTAAATATCCCAGGAAAGAGAAAAATGGATAAGGAAGTTGTGGTCCTTATGTACAATGGCATATCACTCAGCCATGAAATTAACGTCATAAGGCTAGTAGCAGCATGATGAGAGGATTTAGGTACGACGATTCTAAGTGAAATAAGTCACACAGAAAAAGACACTTATCATACGATATCACTTATAGAGGGAATGCAAAAACCACTACAGTTGAACGGAATTACAAAACAGAACAGCGTCACACGTTTAGAAGACACACTATGGCTGCTTAACGAGAAAGGTGAGGTGGGTGATGCATAAAACAAGGGTTTCAAATTAGCTCAGATACCGTTCCATAAACCCAATATGTAATAGACAAGACCTACTCCTTGCTCAGTGAACTGGACTCAACACCCCCTGTTCACCGCCCAAGAATATATCTGACTAGTAAGAATCTTAAAACCAATGTATTGATATCCCTCTGTAAGTGAGTCAAGTGGGTGTAAAGCGGCATAAACACAGCAGTGAAAAGCAGCTAAACCCCATTATAAAAATCAATTACTTTTAAAAACCCGTGAAACAAAGACAGTGAAAGAGAGAGAAATTCTTACAAAATTCGTTCAGGGGCTGTGATGCCACCTTTATTGACCATCTCTAGACCCACAGCTGATTGAGACATAAGGGTGGACACTCTTGGGCCTGAGAGGTTTGGTGAGGTTGGGTGAGCAAACGCAGACTCTTTAAAGTAATACTGCGTGGTATCCATCCCATGGGTCCAAAATCTCCAGGTTCAAGGGCATCTTCCTACATCGAAAACATGCATGAGAAACCCAGAAGATGGTACACCATGTGATCGGGAAAGGTTTCGAAAACGCACCTCATTTCTCATCTCCTTGTGCTCGGGTTGGCCATTACAGCCGCTTTACTAGCAATCTTCCTCCTTCGAGAATCAGCACCTTTAACCTCCTGTTCCGTACAGGTTGCAATTTGTCCTGAGGATGAACGGGAAGAGGGGGAACCAGTGAGAGACTAGCTCTAGGTGTTGGGACAGGCACAGGTCACTCTATTTTCCCATCAGGAAGAAGAATTAACCACAGGCTCAGCCTGCCGCCCGGAAGCAGAACAGGGCCTGAAGCAATCCTGCGCTTTTGCGGCCAGCTCCCAAAAAAGCGAGTTGAAAAATCGAGCTCAGGGGCACTGCAATTCACAAACCTGCAGAGTTATAAATGATAACTCTCGTCCACAAATATATTGAGGGAAGGCAACGAGGAGGATTTGAAAGCAAGGCAGAATTGCAGGAAACAGATTTCAGGAGGTAGAGTCGAATCGCCTTTAAAGCACAGGAAAAGCGGCAAAACCTCGACCATGATGCCCTTGGCCAAAAAGGGCGTCTGCGTTTTTTCCTGAATATATTCAGGAAAAAACGCAGACGCCCTTTTTGGCCAACCAAGCAACCTGGAAAGGCAAATCAGCGCTACAAAGAAGTCTCGCTTCCCATCGGTCAAAAGGGCCATGCTGAATAAAGTGTCAAAACCAGAAATGCAGGACAGGCCATGGAGAAACGGGAGCCTTGCTACGCTGATTGGCGTGATGTAAATTGCCAACAGCCACTCTGGAGAAGTGTACGGTGTGTCCTGAAACCTCTAAAAAACTCAGCTTAGAGAGCATAGGGCACTTCCACTCATGGGCGTATAAATTGGGAAAACTAAAAATCAGCAAGACACAGGCACCCCAAAGTTTAGGGCTGCTCTGTTGACAAGAACCTCCACTTCGTTACACCTTAAATATCCCAGGAAAGAGAAAAATGGATAAAGAAGTTGTGGTCCTTATGTACAATGGAATATCACTCAGCCATGAAATCAACGTCATAAGGCTAGTAGCAGCATGATGAGTGGATTTAGGTACGACGATTCTAAGTGAAATAAGTCAACCAGAAAACGACACTTATCATAAGATATCACTTATAGAGGGAATGTAAAAACCGCTACACTTGAACTGAATTACAAAACAGAACAGAGACACACGTTTACAAAACACACTATGGCTGCTTAACGGGAAAGGTGAGGTCGGGTGAGGCAGAAAACAAGGGTTTCAAATTAGCTCAGATACCGTTCCATAAACCCAATATGTAATAGACAAGACCTACTCCTTGCTCAGTGAAGTGGACTCAACGCCCCCTGTTCACCGCCCAAGAATATATCAGACTAGTAAGACTCTTAAAACCAATGTATTGATATCTCTCTGTAAGTGAGTCAAGTGGGTGTAAAGCGGCATAAACACAGCAGTGAAAAGCAGCTAAACCCCATTATAAAAATCAATTACTTTTAAAAACCCGTGAAACAAAGACAGTGAAAGAGAGAGAAATTCATACAGAATTCGTTCAGGGGCTGTGATGACACCTTTATTGACCATCTCTAGACCCACAGCTGATTGAGACATAAGGGTGGACACTCGTGGGGCTGAGAGATTTGGTGAGGTTGGGTGAGCAAACGCAGACCCTTTAAAGTAATACTGCGTGGTACCCATCCCATGGGTCCCAAATCTCCAAGTTCAAGGGCATCTTCCTATATCAAAAACATGCATGAGAAACCCAGAAGACGGTACACCGTGCGATCGGGAAAGGTTTCTAAAACGCACCTCATTTCTCATCTCCTTGTGCTCTGGTTCGCCATTCCAACCGAGTTAGTAGCAATCTCCCTCCGTGGAGAATCAGCACCTTTAACCTCCTGTTCCGTACAGGTTGCAATCTGTCCTGAGGATGAAAGGGAAGAGGTGGAACCAATGATAGACTAGCTCTAGGTGTTGGGACAGGCACAGATCACTCTATTTTCCCATCAGGAAGAAGAATTAACCACAGGCTCAGCCTGCCGCCCGGAACCAGAATAGGGCTTGAAGCAATCCTGCGCTTTTGCGGCCAACTCCGAAGAAAGCGAGTTGAAAAATGGAGCTCAGGGGCACTGCAATTCACAGACCTGCAGAGTTAGAAATGATAACTCTCGTCCACAAATATATTGAGGGAAGGCAACGAAGAGGATTTGAAAGCAAGGCAGAATTGCAGGAAACAGATTTCAGGAGGTAGATTCGAATCGCCTTTAAAGCACAGGAAAAGCGGCAAAACCTCGACCATGATGCCCTTGGCCAAAAAGGGCGTATACGTTTTTTCCTGAATATATTCAGGAAAAAACGCATACGCCCTTTTTGGCCAACCAAGCAACCTGGAAAGGCAAATCAGCGCTACAAAGAAGTCTCGCTTCCCATCGGTCAAAAGGGCCATGCTGCATAAAGTGTCAAAACCAGAAATGCAGGACAGGCCATGGAGAAACGGGAGCCTTGCTACGCTGATGGGCGGGATGTAAATTGCCAACAGCCACTCTGGAGAAGTGTACGGTGTGTCCTGAAACCTCTAAAAAACTCAGCTTAGAGAGCATAAGGCACTTCCACTCATGGGCATATAAATTGGGAAAACTAAAAATCAGCAAGACACAGGCACCCCAAAGTTTAGGGCTGCTCTGTTGACAAGAACCTCCACTTCGTTACACCTTAAATATCCCAGGAAAGAGAAAAATGGATAAGGAAGTTGTGGTCCTTATGTACAATGGCATATCACTCAGCCATGAAATTAACGTCATAAGGCTAGTAGCAGCATGATGAGAGGATTTAGGTACGACGATTCTAAGTGAAATAAGTCACACAGAAAAAGACACTTATCATAAGATATCACTTATAGAGGGAATGCAAAAACCACTACAGTTGAACGGAATTACAAAACAGAACAGCGTCACACGTTTAGAAGACACACTATGGCTGCTTAACGAGAAAGGTGAGGTGGGTGATGCATAAAACAAGGGTTTCAAATTAGCTCAGATACCGTTCCATAAACCCAATATGTAATAGACAAGACCTACTCCTTGCTCAGTGAACTGGACTCAACACCCCCTGTTCACCGCCCAAGAATATATCTGACTAGTAAGAATCTTAAAACCAATGTATTGATATCCCTCTGTAAGTGAGTCAAGTGGGTGTAAAGCGGCATAAACACAGCAGTGAAAAGCAGCTAAACCCCATTATAAAAATCAATTACTTTTAAAAACCCGTGAAACAAAGACAGTGAAAGAGAGAGAAATTCTTACAAAATTCGTTCAGGGGCTGTGATGCCACCTTTATTGACCATCTCTAGACCCACAGCTGATTGAGACATAAGGGTGGACACTCTTGGGCCTGAGAGGTTTGGTGAGGTTGGGTGAGCAAACGCAGACCCTTTAAAGTAATACTGCGTGGTATCCATCCCATGGGTCCAAAATCTCCAGGTTCAAGGGCATCTTCCTACATCGAAAACATGCATGAGAAACCCAGAAGATGGTACACCATGTGATCGGGAAAGGTTTCGAAAACGCACCTCATTTCTCATCTCCTTGTGCTCGGGTTGGCCATTACAGCCGCTTTACTAGCAATCTTCCTCCTTCGAGAATCAGCACCTTTAACCTCCTGTTCCGTACAGGTTGCAATTTGTCCTGAGGATGAACGGGAAGAGGGGGAACCAGTGAGAGACTAGCTCTAGGTGTTGGGACAGGCACAGGTCACTCTATTTTCCCATCAGGAAGAAGAATTAACCACAGGCTCAGCCTGCCGCCCGGAAGCAGAACAGGGCCTGAAGCAATCCTGCGCTTTTGCGGCCAGCTCCCAAAAAAGCGAGTTGAAAAATCGAGCTCAGGGGCACTGCAATTCACAAACCTGCAGAGTTATAAATGATAACTCTCGTCCACAAATATATTGAGGGAAGGCAACGAGGAGGATTTGAAAGCAAGGCAGAATTGCAGGAAACAGATTTCAGGAGGTAGAGTCGAATCGCCTTTAAAGCACAGGAAAAGCGGCAAAACCTCGACCATGATGCCCTTGGCCAAAAAGGGCGTCTGCGTTTTTTCCTGAATATATTCAGGAAAAAACGCAGACGCCCTTTTTGGCCAACCAAGCAACCTGGAAAGGCAAATCAGCGCTACAAAGAAGTCTCGCTTCCCATCGGTCAAAAGGGCCATGCTGAATAAAGTGTCAAAACCAGAAATGCAGGACAGGCCATGGAGAAACGGGAGCCTTGCTACGCTGATTGGCGTGATGTAAATTGCCAACAGCCACTCTGGAGAAGTGTACGGTGTGTCCTGAAACCTCTAAAAAACTCAGCTTAGAGAGCATAGGGCACTTCCACTCATGGGCGTATAAATTGGGAAAACTAAAAATCAGCAAGACACAGGCACCCCAAAGTTTAGGGCTGCTCTGTTGACAAGAACCTCCACTTCGTTACACCTTAAATATCCCAGGAAAGAGAAAAATGGATAAAGAAGTTGTGGTCCTTATGTACAATGGAATATCACTCAGCCATGAAATCAACGTCATAAGGCTAGTAGCAGCATGATGAGTGGATTTAGGTACGACGATTCTAAGTGAAATAAGTCAACCAGAAAACGACACTTATCATAAGATATCACTTATAGAGGGAATGTAAAAACCGCTACACTTGAACTGAATTACAAAACAGAACAGAGACACACGTTTACAAAACACACTATGGCTGCTTAACGGGAAAGGTGAGGTCGGGTGAGGCAGAAAACAAGGGTTTCAAATTAGCTCAGATACCGTTCCATAAACCCAATATGTAATAGACAAGACCTACTCCTTGCTCAGTGAAGTGGACTCAACGCCCCCTGTTCACCGCCCAAGAATATATCAGACTAGTAAGACTCTTAAAACCAATGTATTGATATCTCTCTGTAAGTGAGTCAAGTGGGTGTAAAGCGGCATAAACACAGCAGTGAAAAGCAGCTAAACCCCATTATAAAAATCAATTACTTTTAAAAACCCGTGAAACAAAGACAGTGAAAGAGAGAGAAATTCATACAGAATTCGTTCAGGGGCTGTGATGACACCTTTATTGACCATCTCTAGACCCACAGCTGATTGAGACATAAGGGTGGACACTCGTGGGGCTGAGAGATTTGGTGAGGTTGGGTGAGCAAACGCAGACCCTTTAAAGTAATACTGCGTGGTACCCATCCCATGGGTCCCAAATCTCCAAGTTCAAGGGCATCTTCCTATATCAAAAACATGCATGAGAAACCCAGAAGACGGTACACCGTGCGATCGGGAAAGGTTTCTAAAACGCACCTCATTTCTCATCTCCTTGTGCTCTGGTTCGCCATTCCAACCGAGTTAGTAGCAATCTCCCTCCGTGGAGAATCAGCACCTTTAACCTCCTGTTCCGTACAGGTTGCAATCTGTCCTGAGGATGAAAGGGAAGAGGTGGAACCAATGATAGACTAGCTCTAGGTGTTGGGACAGGCACAGATCACTCTATTTTCCCATCAGGAAGAAGAATTAACCACAGGCTCAGCCTGCCGCCCGGAACCAGAATAGGGCTTGAAGCAATCCTGCGCTTTTGCGGCCAACTCCGAAGAAAGCGAGTTGAAAAATGGAGCTCAGGGGCACTGCAATTCACAGACCTGCAGAGTTAGAAATGATAACTCTCGTCCACAAATATATTGAGGGAAGGCAACGAAGAGGATTTGAAAGCAAGGCAGAATTGCAGGAAACAGATTTCAGGAGGTAGATTCGAATCGCCTTTAAAGCACAGGAAAAGCGGCAAAACCTCGACCATGATGCCCTTGGCCAAAAAGGGCGTATACGTTTTTTCCTGAATATATTCAGGAAAAAACGCATACGCCCTTTTTGGCCAACCAAGCAACCTGGAAAGGCAAATCAGCGCTACAAAGAAGTCTCGCTTCCCATCGGTCAAAAGGGCCATGCTGCATAAAGTGTCAAAACCAGAAATGCAGGACAGGCCATGGAGAAACGGGAGCCTTGCTACGCTGATGGGCGGGATGTAAATTGCCAACAGCCACTCTGGAGAAGTGTACGGTGTGTCCTGAAACCTCTAAAAAACTCAGCTTAGAGAGCATAAGGCACTTCCACTCATGGGCATATAAATTGGGAAAACTAAAAATCAGCAAGACACAGGCACCCCAAAGTTTAGGGCTGCTCTGTTGACAAGAACCTCCACTTCGTTACACCTTAAATATCCCAGGAAAGAGAAAAATGGATAAGGAAGTTGTGGTCCTTATGTACAATGGCATATCACTCAGCCATGAAATTAACGTCATAAGGCTAGTAGCAGCATGATGAGAGGATTTAGGTACGACGATTCTAAGTGAAATAAGTCACACAGAAAAAGACACTTATCATAAGATATCACTTATAGAGGGAATGCAAAAACCACTACAGTTGAACGGAATTACAAAACAGAACAGCGTCACACGTTTAGAAGACACACTATGGCTGCTTAACGAGAAAGGTGAGGTGGGTGATGCATAAAACAAGGGTTTCAAATTAGCTCAGATACCGTTCCATAAACCCAATATGTAATAGACAAGACCTACTCCTTGCTCAGTGAACTGGACTCAACACCCCCTGTTCACCGCCCAAGAATATATCTGACTAGTAAGAATCTTAAAACCAATGTATTGATATCCCTCTGTAAGTGAGTCAAGTGGGTGTAAAGCGGCATAAACACAGCAGTGAAAAGCAGCTAAACCCCATTATAAAAATCAATTACTTTTAAAAACCCGTGAAACAAAGACAGTGAAAGAGAGAGAAATTCTTACAAAATTCGTTCAGGGGCTGTGATGCCACCTTTATTGACCATCTCTAGACCCACAGCTGATTGAGACATAAGGGTGGACACTCTTGGGCCTGAGAGGTTTGGTGAGGTTGGGTGAGCAAACGCAGACCCTTTAAAGTAATACTGCGTGGTATCCATCCCATGGGTCCAAAATCTCCAGGTTCAAGGGCATCTTCCTACATCGAAAACATGCATGAGAAACCCAGAAGATGGTACACCATGTGATCGGGAAAGGTTTCGAAAACGCACCTCATTTCTCATCTCCTTGTGCTCGGGTTGGCCATTACAGCCGCTTTACTAGCAATCTCCCTCCTTCGAGAATCAGCACCTTTAACCTCCTGTTCCGTACAGGTTGCAATTTGTCCTGAGGATGAACGGGAAGAGGGGGAACCAGTGAGAGACTAGCTCTAGGTGTTGGGACAGGCACAGGTCACTCTATTTTCCCATCAGGAAGAAGAATTAACCACAGGCTCAGCCTGCCGCCCGGAAGCAGAACAGGGCCTGAAGCAATCCTGCGCTTTTGCGGCCAGCTCCCAAAAAAGCGAGTTGAAAAATCGAGCTCAGGGGCACTGCAATTCACAAACCTGCAGAGTTATAAATGATAACTCTCGTCCACAAATATATTGAGGGAAGGCAACGAGGAGGATTTGAAAGCAAGGCAGAATTGCAGGAAACAGATTTCAGGAGGTAGAGTCGAATCGCCTTTAAAGCACAGGAAAAGCGGCAAAACCTCGACCATGATGCCCTTGGCCAAAAAGGGCGTCTGCGTTTTTTCCTGAATATATTCAGGAAAAAACGCAGACGCCCTTTTTGGCCAACCAAGCAACCTGGAAAGGCAAATCAGCGCTACAAAGAAGTCTCGCTTCCCATCGGTCAAAAGGGCCATGCTGAATAAAGTGTCAAAACCAGAAATGCAGGACAGGCCATGGAGAAACGGGAGCCTTGCTACGCTGATTGGCGTGATGTAAATTGCCAACAGCCACTCTGGAGAAGTGTACGGTGTGTCCTGAAACCTCTAAAAAACTCAGCTTAGAGAGCATAGGGCACTTCCACTCATGGGCGTATAAATTGGGAAAACTAAAAATCAGCAAGACACAGGCACCCCAAAGTTTAGGGCTGCTCTGTTGACAAGAACCTCCACTTCGTTACACCTTAAATATCCCAGGAAAGAGAAAAATGGATAAAGAAGTTGTGGTCCTTATGTACAATGGAATATCACTCAGCCATGAAATCAACGTCATAAGGCTAGTAGCAGCATGATGAGTGGATTTAGGTACGACGATTCTAAGTGAAATAAGTCAACCAGAAAACGACACTTATCATAAGATATCACTTATAGAGGGAATGTAAAAACCGCTACACTTGAACTGAATTACAAAACAGAACAGAGACACACGTTTACAAAACACACTATGGCTGCTTAACGGGAAAGGTGAGGTCGGGTGAGGCAGAAAACAAGGGTTTCAAATTAGCTCAGATACCGTTCCATAAACCCAATATGTAATAGACAAGACCTACTCCTTGCTCAGTGAAGTGGACTCAACGCCCCCTGTTCACCGCCCAAGAATATATCAGACTAGTAAGACTCTTAAAACCAATGTATTGATATCTCTCTGTAAGTGAGTCAAGTGGGTGTAAAGCGGCATAAACACAGCAGTGAAAAGCAGCTAAACCCCATTATAAAAATCAATTACTTTTAAAAACCCGTGAAACAAAGACAGTGAAAGAGAGAGAAATTCATACAGAATTCGTTCAGGGGCTGTGATGACACCTTTATTGACCATCTCTAGACCCACAGCTGATTGAGACATAAGGGTGGACACTCGTGGGGCTGAGAGATTTGGTGAGGTTGGGTGAGCAAACGCAGACCCTTTAAAGTAATACTGCGTGGTACCCATCCCATGGGTCCCAAATCTCCAAGTTCAAGGGCATCTTCCTATATCAAAAACATGCATGAGAAACCCAGAAGACGGTACACCGTGCGATCGGGAAAGGTTTCTAAAACGCACCTCATTTCTCATCTCCTTGTGCTCTGGTTCGCCATTCCAACCGAGTTAGTAGCAATCTCCCTCCGTGGAGAATCAGCACCTTTAACCTCCTGTTCCGTACAGGTTGCAATCTGTCCTGAGGATGAAAGGGAAGAGGTGGAACCAATGATAGACTAGCTCTAGGTGTTGGGACAGGCACAGATCACTCTATTTTCCCATCAGGAAGAAGAATTAACCACAGGCTCAGCCTGCCGCCCGGAACCAGAATAGGGCTTGAAGCAATCCTGCGCTTTTGCGGCCAACTCCGAAGAAAGCGAGTTGAAAAATGGAGCTCAGGGGCACTGCAATTCACAGACCTGCAGAGTTAGAAATGATAACTCTCGTCCACAAATATATTGAGGGAAGGCAACGAAGAGGATTTGAAAGCAAGGCAGAATTGCAGGAAACAGATTTCAGGAGGTAGATTCGAATCGCCTTTAAAGCACAGGAAAAGCGGCAAAACCTCGACCATGATGCCCTTGGCCAAAAAGGGCGTATACGTTTTTTCCTGAATATATTCAGGAAAAAACGCATACGCCCTTTTTGGCCAACCAAGCAACCTGGAAAGGCAAATCAGCGCTACAAAGAAGTCTCGCTTCCCATCGGTCAAAAGGGCCATGCTGCATAAAGTGTCAAAACCAGAAATGCAGGACAGGCCATGGAGAAACGGGAGCCTTGCTACGCTGATGGGCGGGATGTAAATTGCCAACAGCCACTCTGGAGAAGTGTACGGTGTGTCCTGAAACCTCTAAAAAACTCAGCTTAGAGAGCATAAGGCACTTCCACTCATGGGCATATAAATTGGGAAAACTAAAAATCAGCAAGACACAGGCACCCCAAAGTTTAGGGCTGCTCTGTTGACAAGAACCTCCACTTCGTTACACCTTAAATATCCCAGGAAAGAGAAAAATGGATAAGGAAGTTGTGGTCCTTATGTACAATGGCATATCACTCAGCCATGAAATTAACGTCATAAGGCTAGTAGCAGCATGATGAGAGGATTTAGGTACGACGATTCTAAGTGAAATAAGTCACACAGAAAAAGACACTTATCATAAGATATCACTTATAGAGGGAATGCAAAAACCACTACAGTTGAACGGAATTACAAAACAGAACAGCGTCACACGTTTAGAAGACACACTATGGCTGCTTAACGAGAAAGGTGAGGTGGGTGATGCATAAAACAAGGGTTTCAAATTAGCTCAGATACCGATCCATAAACCCAATATGTAATAGACAAGACCTACTCCTTGCTCAGTGAACTGGACTCAACACCCCCTGTTCACCGCCCAAGAATATATCTGACTAGTAAGAATCTTAAAACCAATGTATTGATATCCCTCTGTAAGTGAGTCAAGTGGGTGTAAAGCGGCATAAACACAGCAGTGAAAAGCAGCTAAACCCCATTATAAAAATCAATTACTTTTAAAAACCCGTGAAACAAAGACAGTGAAAGAGAGAGAAATTCTTACAAAATTCGTTCAGGGGCTGTGATGCCACCTTTATTGACCATCTCTAGACCCACAGCTGATTGAGACATAAGGGTGGACACTCTTGGGCCTGAGAGGTTTGGTGAGGTTGGGTGAGCAAACGCAGACCCTTTAAAGTAATACTGCGTGGTATCCATCCCATGGGTCCAAAATCTCCAGGTTCAAGGGCATCTTCCTACATCGAAAACATGCATGAGAAACCCAGAAGATGGTACACCATGTGATCGGGAAAGGTTTCGAAAACGCACCTCATTTCTCATCTCCTTGTGCTCGGGTTGGCCATTACAGCCGCTTTACTAGCAATCTTCCTCCTTCGAGAATCAGCACCTTTAACCTCCTGTTCCGTACAGGTTGCAATTTGTCCTGAGGATGAACGGGAAGAGGGGGAACCAGTGAGAGACTAGCTCTAGGTGTTGGGACAGGCACAGGTCACTCTATTTTCCCATCAGGAAGAAGAATTAACCACAGGCTCAGCCTGCCGCCCGGAACCAGAATAGGGCCTGTAGCAATCCTACGCTTTTGCGGCCAGCTCCCAAGAAAACGAGTTGAAAAATGGAGCTCAGGGGCACTGCAATTCACAAACCTGCAGAGTTAGAAATGATAACTCTCGTCCACAAATATATTGAGGAAAGGCAACGAAGAGGATTTGAAAGCAAGGCAGAATTACAGGAAACAGATTTCAGGAGGTAGATTCGAATCGCCTTTAAAGCACAGGAAAAGCGGCAAAACCTCGACCATGATGCCCTTGGCCAAAAAGGGCGTCTGCGTTTTTTCCTGAATATATTCAGGAAAAAACGCATACGCCCTTTTTGGCCAACCAAGCAACCTGGAAAGGCAAATCAGCGCTACAAAGAAGTCTCGCTTCCCATCGGTCAAAAGGGCCATGCTGAATAAAGTGTCAAAACCAGAAATGCAGGACAGGCCATGGAGAAACGGGAGCCTTGCTACGCTGATTGGCGTGATGTAAATTGCCAACAGCCACTCTGGAGAAGTGTACGGTGTGTCCTGAAACCTCTAAAAAACTCAGCTTAGAGAGCATAGGGCACTTCCACTCATGGGCGTATAAATTGGGAAAACTAAAAATCAGCAAGACACAGGCACCCCAAAGTTTAGGGCTGCTCTGTTGACAAGAACCTCCACTTCGTTACACCTTAAATATCCCAGGAAAGAGAAAAATGGATAAAGAAGTTGTGGTCCTTATGTACAATGGAATATCACTCAGCCATGAAATCAACGTCATAAGGCTAGTAGCAGCATGATGAGTGGATTTAGGTACGACGATTCTAAGTGAAATAAGTCAACCAGAAAACGACACTTATCATAAGATATCACTTATAGAGGGAATGTAAAAACCGCTACACTTGAACTGAATTACAAAACAGAACAGAGACACACGTTTACAAAACACACTATGGCTGCTTAACGGGAAAGGTGAGGTCGGGTGAGGCAGAAAACAAGGGTTTCAAATTAGCTCAGATACCGTTCCATAAACCCAATATGTAATAGACAAGACCTACTCCTTGCTCAGTGAAGTGGACTCAACGCCCCCTGTTCACCGCCCAAGAATATATCAGACTAGTAAGACTCTTAAAACCAATGTATTGATATCTCTCTGTAAGTGAGTCAAGTGGGTGTAAAGCGGCATAAACACAGCAGTGAAAAGCAGCTAAACCCCATTATAAAAATCAATTACTTTTAAAAACCCGTGAAACAAAGACAGTGAAAGAGAGAGAAATTCATACAGAATTCGTTCAGGGGCTGTGATGACACCTTTATTGACCATCTCTAGACCCACAGCTGATTGAGACATAAGGGTGGACACTCGTGGGGCTGAGAGATTTGGTGAGGTTGGGTGAGCAAACGCAGACCCTTTAAAGTAATACTGCGTGGTACCCATCCCATGGGTCCCAAATCTCCAAGTTCAAGGGCATCTTCCTATATCAAAAACATGCATGAGAAACCCAGAAGACGGTACACCGTGCGATCGGGAAAGGTTTCTAAAACGCACCTCATTTCTCATCTCCTTGTGCTCTGGTTCGCCATTCCAACCGAGTTAGTAGCAATCTCCCTCCGTGGAGAATCAGCACCTTTAACCTCCTGTTCCGTACAGGTTGCAATCTGTCCTGAGGATGAAAGGGAAGAGGTGGAACCAATGATAGACTAGCTCTAGGTGTTGGGACAGGCACAGATCACTCTATTTTCCCATCAGGAAGAAGAATTAACCACAGGCTCAGCCTGCCGCCCGGAACCAGAATAGGGCTTGAAGCAATCCTGCGCTTTTGCGGCCAACTCCGAAGAAAGCGAGTTGAAAAATGGAGCTCAGGGGCACTGCAATTCACAGACCTGCAGAGTTAGAAATGATAACTCTCGTCCACAAATATATTGAGGGAAGGCAACGAAGAGGATTTGAAAGCAAGGCAGAATTGCAGGAAACAGATTTCAGGAGGTAGATTCGAATCGCCTTTAAAGCACAGGAAAAGCGGCAAAACCTCGACCATGATGCCCTTGGCCAAAAAGGGCGTATACGTTTTTTCCTGAATATATTCAGGAAAAAACGCATACGCCCTTTTTGGCCAACCAAGCAACCTGGAAAGGCAAATCAGCGCTACAAAGAAGTCTCGCTTCCCATCGGTCAAAAGGGCCATGCTGCATAAAGTGTCAAAACCAGAAATGCAGGACAGGCCATGGAGAAACGGGAGCCTTGCTACGCTGATGGGCGGGATGTAAATTGCCAACAGCCACTCTGGAGAAGTGTACGGTGTGTCCTGAAACCTCTAAAAAACTCAGCTTAGAGAGCATAAGGCACTTCCACTCATGGGCATATAAATTGGGAAAACTAAAAATCAGCAAGACACAGGCACCCCAAAGTTTAGGGCTGCTCTGTTGACAAGAACCTCCACTTCGTTACACCTTAAATATCCCAGGAAAGAGAAAAATGGATAAGGAAGTTGTGGTCCTTATGTACAATGGCATATCACTCAGCCATGAAATTAACGTCATAAGGCTAGTAGCAGCATGATGAGAGGATTTAGGTACGACGATTCTAAGTGAAATAAGTCACACAGAAAAAGACACTTATCATAAGATATCACTTATAGAGGGAATGCAAAAACCACTACAGTTGAACGGAATTACAAAACAGAACAGCGTCACACGTTTAGAAGACACACTATGGCTGCTTAACGAGAAAGGTGAGGTGGGTGATGCATAAAACAAGGGTTTCAAATTAGCTCAGATACCGATCCATAAACCCAATATGTAATAGACAAGACCTACTCCTTGCTCAGTGAACTGGACTCAACACCCCCTGTTCACCGCCCAAGAATATATCTGACTAGTAAGAATCTTAAAACCAATGTATTGATATCCCTCTGTAAGTGAGTCAAGTGGGTGTAAAGCGGCATAAACACAGCAGTGAAAAGCAGCTAAACCCCATTATAAAAATCAATTACTTTTAAAAACCCGTGAAACAAAGACAGTGAAAGAGAGAGAAATTCTTACAAAATTCGTTCAGGGGCTGTGATGCCACCTGGATTGACCATCTCTAGACCCACAGCTGATTGAGACATAAGGGTGGACACTCTTGGGCCTGAGAGGTTTGGTGAGGTTGGGTGAGCAAACGCAGACCCTTTAAAGTAATACTGCGTGGTATCCATCCCATGGGTCCAAAATCTCCAGGTTCAAGGGCATCTTCCTACATCGAAAACATGCATGAGAAACCCAGAAGATGGTACACCATGTGATCGGGAAAGGTTTCGAAAACGCACCTCATTTCTCATCTCCTTGTGCTCGGGTTGGCCATTACAGCCGCTTTACTAGCAATCTTCCTCCTTCGAGAATCAGCACCTTTAACCTCCTGTTCCGTACAGGTTGCAATTTGTCCTGAGGATGAACGGGAAGAGGGGGAACCAGTGAGAGACTAGCTCTAGGTGTTGGGACAGGCACAGGTCACTCTATTTTCCCATCAGGAAGAAGAATTAACCACAGGCTCAGCCTGCCGCCCGGAAGCAGAACAGGGCCTGAAGCAATCCTGCGCTTTTGCGGCCAGCTCCCAAAAAAGCGAGTTGAAAAATCGAGCTCAGGGGCACTGCAATTCACAAACCTGCAGAGTTATAAATGATAACTCTCGTCCACAAATATATTGAGGGAAGGCAACGAGGAGGATTTGAAAGCAAGGCAGAATTGCAGGAAACAGATTTCAGGAGGTAGAGTCGAATCGCCTTTAAAGCACAGGAAAAGCGGCAAAACCTCGACCATGATGCCCTTGGCCAAAAAGGGCGTATGCGTTTTTTCCTGAATATATTCAGGAAAAAACGCATACGCCCTTTTTGGCCAACCAAGCAACCTGGAAAGGCAAATCAGCGCTACAAAGAAGTCTCGCTTCCCATCGGTCAAAAGGGCCATGCTGAATAAAGTGTCAAAACCAGAAATGCAGGACAGGCCATGGAGAAACGGGAGCCTTGCTACGCTGATGGGCGGGATGTAAATTGCCAACAGCCACTCTGGAGAAGTGTACGGTGTGTCCTGAAACCTCTAAAAAACTCAGCTTAGAGAGCATAGGGCACTTCCACTCATGGGCATATAAATTGGGAAAACTAAAAATCAGCAAGACACAGGCACCCCAAAGTTTAGGGCTGCTCTGTTGACAAGAACCTCCACTTCGTTACACCTTAAATATCCCAGGAAAGAAAAAAATGGATAAAGAAGTTGTGGTCCTTATGTACAATGGAATATCACTCAGCCATGAAATCAACGTCATAAGGCTAGTAGCAGCATGATGAGTGGATTTAGGTACGACGATTCTAAGTGAAATAAGTCAACCAGAAAACGACACTTATCATAAGATATTACTTATAGAGGGAATGTAAAAACCGCTACACTTGAACTGAATTACAAAACAGAACAGAGACACACGTTTACAAAACACACTATGGCTGCTTAACGGGAAAGGTGAGGTCGGGTGAGGCAGAAAACAAGGGTTTCAAATTAGCTCAGATACCGTTCCATAAACCCAATATGTAATAGACAAGACCTACTCCTTGCTCAGTGAAGTGGACTCAACGCCCCCTGTTCACCGCCCAAGAATATATCAGACTAGTAAGACTCTTAAAACCAATGTATTGATATCTCTCTGTAAGTGAGTCAAGTGGGTGTAAAGCGGCATAAACACAGCAGTGAAAAGCAGCTAAACCCCATTATAAAAATCAATTACTTTTAAAAACCCGTGAAACAAAGACAGTGAAAGAGAGAGAAATTCTTACAAAATTCGTTCAGGGGCTGTGATGCCACCTTTATTGACCATCTCTAGACCCACAGCTGATTGAGACATAAGGGTGGACACTCTTGGGCCTGAGAGGTTTGGTGAGGTTGGGTGAGCAAACGCAGACTCTTTAAAGTAATACTGCGTGGTATCCATCCCATGGGTCCAAAATCTCCAGTTTCAAGGGCATCTTCCTACATCGAAAACATGCATGAGAAACCCAGAAGATGGTACACCATGTGATCGGGAAAGGTTTCGAAAACGCACCTCATTTCTCATCTCCTTGTGCTCGGGTTGGCCATTACAGCCGCTTTACTAGCAATCTTCCTCCTTCGAGAATCAGCACCTTTAACCTCCTGTTCCGTACAGGTTGCAATTTGTCCTGAGGATGAACGGGAAGAGGGGGAACCAGTGAGAGACTAGCTCTAGGTGTTGGGACAGGCACAGGTCACTCTATTTTCCCATCAGGAAGAAGAATTAACCACAGGCTCAGCCTGCCGCCCGGAAGCAGAACAGGGCCTGAAGCAATCCTGCGCTTTTGCGGCCAGCTCCCAAAAAAGCGAGTTGAAAAATCGAGCTCAGGGGCACTGCAATTCACAAACCTGCAGAGTTAGAAATGATAACTCTCGTCCACAAATATATTGAGGGAAGGCAACGAAGAGGATTTGAAAGCAAGGCAGAATTGCAGGAAACAGATTTCAGGAGGTAGAGTCGAATCGCCTTTAAAGCACAGGAAAAGCGGCAAAACCTCGACCATGATGCCCTTGGCCAAAAAGGGCGTATGCGTTTTTTCCTGAATATATTCAGGAAAAAACGCATACGCCCTTTTTGGCCAACCAAGCAACCTGGAAAGGCAAATCAGCGCTACAAAGAAGTCTCGCTTCCCATCGGTCAAAAGGGCCATGCTGAATAAAGTGTCAAAACCAGAAATGCAGGACAGGCCATGGAGAAACGGGAGCCTTGCTACGCTGATGGGCGGGATGTAAATTGCCAACAGCCACTCTGGAGAAGTGTACGGTGTGTCCTGAAACCTCTAAAAAACTCAGCTTAGAGAGCATAGGGCACTTCCACTCATGGGCATATAAATTGGGAAAACTAAAAATCAGCAAGACACAGGCACCCCAAAGTTTAGGGCTGCTCTGTTGACAAGAACCTCCACTTCGTTACACCTTAAATATCCCAGGAAAGAAAAAAATGGATAAAGAAGTTGTGGTCCTTATGTACAATGGAATATCACTCAGCCATGAAATCAACGTCATAAGGCTAGTAGCAGCATGATGAGTGGATTTAGGTACGACGATTCTAAGTGAAATAAGTCAACCAGAAAACGACACTTATCATAAGATATTACTTATAGAGGGAATGTAAAAACCGCTACACTTGAACTGAATTACAAAACAGAACAGAGACACACGTTTACAAAACACACTATGGCTGCTTAACGGGAAAGGTGAGGTCGGGTGAGGCAGAAAACAAGGGTTTCAAATTAGCTCAGATACCGTTCCATAAACCCAATATGTAATAGACAAGACCTACTCCTTGCTCAGTGAAGTGGACTCAACGCCCCCTGTTCACCGCCCAAGAATATATCAGACTAGTAAGACTCTTAAAACCAATGTATTGATATCTCTCTGTAAGTGAGTCAAGTGGGTGTAAAGCGGCATAAACACAGCAGTGAAAAGCAGCTAAACCCCATTATAAAAATCAATTACTTTTAAAAACCCGTGAAACAAAGACAGTGAAAGAGAGAGAAATTCTTACAAAATTCGTTCAGGGGCTGTGATGCCACCTTTATTGACCATCTCTAGACCCACAGCTGATTGAGACATAAGGGTGGACACTCTTGGGCCTGAGAGGTTTGGTGAGGTTGGGTGAGCAAACGCAGACTCTTTAAAGTAATACTGCGTGGTATCCATCCCATGGGTCCAAAATCTCCAGGTTCAAGGGCATCTTCCTACATCGAAAACATGCATGAGAAACCCAGAAGATGGTACACCATGTGATCGGGAAAGGTTTCGAAAACGCACCTCATTTCTCATCTCCTTGTGCTCGGGTTGGCCATTACAGCCGCTTTACTAGCAATCTTCCTCCTTCGAGAATCAGCACCTTTAACCTCCTGTTCCGTACAGGTTGCAATTTGTCCTGAGGATGAACGGGAAGAGGGGGAACCAGTGAGAGACTAGCTCTAGGTGTTGGGACAGGCACAGGTCACTCTATTTTCCCATCAGGAAGAAGAATTAACCACAGGCTCAGCCTGCCGCCCGGAAGCAGAACAGGGCCTGAAGCAATCCTACGCTTTTGTGGCCAGCTCCCAAGAAAACGAGTTGAAAAATGGAGCTCAGGGGCACTGCAATTCACAAACCTGCAGAGTTAGAAATGATAACTCTCGTCCACAAATATATTGAGGAAAGGCAACGAAGAGGATTTGAAAGCAAGGCAGAATTACAGGAAACAGATTTCAGGAGGTAGATTCGAATCGCCTTTAAAGCACAGGAAAAGCGGCAAAACCTCGACCATGATGCCCTTGGCCAAAAAGGGCGTCTGCGTTTTTTCCTGAATATATTCAGGAAAAAACGCAGACGCCCTTTTTGGCCAACCAAGCAACCTGGAAAGGCAAATCAGCGCTACAAAGAAGTCTCGCTTCCCATCGGTCAAAAGGGCCATGCTGAATAAAGTGTCAAAACCAGAAATGCAGGACAGGCCATGGAGAAACGGGAGCCTTGCTACGCTGATTGGCGTGATGTAAATTGCCAACAGCCACTCTGGAGAAGTGTACGGTGTGTCCTGAAACCTCTAAAAAACTCAGCTTAGAGAGCATAGGGCACTTCCACTCATGGGCGTATAAATTGGGAAAACTAAAAATCAGCAAGACACAGGCACCCCAAAGTTTAGGGCTGCTCTGTTGACAAGAACCTCCACTTCGTTACACCTTAAATATCCCAGGAAAGAGAAAAATGGATAAAGAAGTTGTGGTCCTTATGTACAATGGAATATCACTCAGCCATGAAATCAACGTCATAAGGCTAGTAGCAGCATGATGAGTGGATTTAGGTACGACGATTCTAAGTGAAATAAGTCAACCAGAAAACGACACTTATCATAAGATATCACTTATAGAGGGAATGTAAAAACCGCTACACTTGAACTGAATTACAAAACAGAACAGAGACACACGTTTACAAAACACACTATGGCTGCTTAACGGGAAAGGTGAGGTCGGGTGAGGCAGAAAACAAGGGTTTCAAATTAGCTCAGATACCGTTCCATAAACCCAATATGTAATAGACAAGACCTACTCCTTGCTCAGTGAAGTGGACTCAACGCCCCCTGTTCACCGCCCAAGAATATATCAGACTAGTAAGACTCTTAAAACCAATGTATTGATATCTCTCTGTAAGTGAGTCAAGTGGGTGTAAAGCGGCATAAACACAGCAGTGAAAAGCAGCTAAACCCCATTATAAAAATCAATTACTTTTAAAAACCCGTGAAACAAAGACAGTGAAAGAGAGAGAAATTCATACAGAATTCGTTCAGGGGCTGTGATGACACCTTTATTGACCATCTCTAGACCCACAGCTGATTGAGACATAAGGGTGGACACTCGTGGGGCTGAGAGATTTGGTGAGGTTGGGTGAGCAAACGCAGACCCTTTAAAGTAATACTGCGTGGTACCCATCCCATGGGTCCCAAATCTCCAAGTTCAAGGGCATCTTCCTATATCAAAAACATGCATGAGAAACCCAGAAGACGGTACACCGTGCGATCGGGAAAGGTTTCTAAAACGCACCTCATTTCTCATCTCCTTGTGCTCTGGTTCGCCATTCCAACCGAGTTAGTAGCAATCTCCCTCCGTGGAGAATCAGCACCTTTAACCTCCTGTTCCGTACAGGTTGCAATCTGTCCTGAGGATGAAAGGGAAGAGGTGGAACCAATGATAGACTAGCTCTAGGTGTTGGGACAGGCACAGATCACTCTATTTTCCCATCAGGAAGAAGAATTAACCACAGGCTCAGCCTGCCGCCCGGAACCAGAATAGGGCTTGAAGCAATCCTGCGCTTTTGCGGCCAACTCCGAAGAAAGCGAGTTGAAAAATGGAGCTCAGGGGCACTGCAATTCACAGACCTGCAGAGTTAGAAATGATAACTCTCGTCCACAAATATATTGAGGGAAGGCAACGAAGAGGATTTGAAAGCAAGGCAGAATTGCAGGAAACAGATTTCAGGAGGTAGATTCGAATCGCCTTTAAAGCACAGGAAAAGCGGCAAAACCTCGACCATGATGCCCTTGGCCAAAAAGGGCGTATACGTTTTTTCCTGAATATATTCAGGAAAAAACGCATACGCCCTTTTTGGCCAACCAAGCAACCTGGAAAGGCAAATCAGCGCTACAAAGAAGTCTCGCTTCCCATCGGTCAAAAGGGCCATGCTGCATAAAGTGTCAAAACCAGAAATGCAGGACAGGCCATGGAGAAACGGGAGCCTTGCTACGCTGATGGGCGGGATGTAAATTGCCAACAGCCACTCTGGAGAAGTGTACGGTGTGTCCTGAAACCTCTAAAAAACTCAGCTTAGAGAGCATAAGGCACTTCCACTCATGGGCATATAAATTGGGAAAACTAAAAATCAGCAAGACACAGGCACCCCAAAGTTTAGGGCTGCTCTGTTGACAAGAACCTCCACTTCGTTACACCTTAAATATCCCAGGAAAGAGAAAAATGGATAAGGAAGTTGTGGTCCTTATGTACAATGGCATATCACTCAGCCATGAAATTAACGTCATAAGGCTAGTAGCAGCATGATGAGAGGATTTAGGTACGACGATTCTAAGTGAAATAAGTCACACAGAAAAAGACACTTATCATAAGATATCACTTATAGAGGGAATGCAAAAACCACTACAGTTGAACGGAATTACAAAACAGAACAGCGTCACACGTTTAGAAGACACACTATGGCTGCTTAACGAGAAAGGTGAGGTGGGTGATGCATAAAACAAGGGTTTCAAATTAGCTCAGATACCGATCCATAAACCCAATATGTAATAGACAAGACCTACTCCTTGCTCAGTGAACTGGACTCAACACCCCCTGTTCACCGCCCAAGAATATATCTGACTAGTAAGAATCTTAAAACCAATGTATTGATATCCCTCTGTAAGTGAGTCAAGTGGGTGTAAAGCGGCATAAACACAGCAGTGAAAAGCAGCTAAACCCCATTATAAAAATCAATTACTTTTAAAAACCCGTGAAACAAAGACAGTGAAAGAGAGAGAAATTCTTACAAAATTCGTTCAGGGGCTGTGATGCCACCTTTATTGACCATCTCTAGACCCACAGCTGATTGAGACATAAGGGTGGACACTCTTGGGCCTGAGAGGTTTGGTGAGGTTGGGTGAGCAAACGCAGACCCTTTAAAGTAATACTGCGTGGTATCCATCCCATGGGTCCAAAATCTCCAGGTTCAAGGGCATCTTCCTACATCGAAAACATGCATGAGAAACCCAGAAGATGGTACACCATGTGATCGGGAAAGGTTTCGAAAACGCACCTCATTTCTCATCTCCTTGTGCTCGGGTTGGCCATTACAGCCGCTTTACTAGCAATCTTCCTCCTTCGAGAATCAGCACCTTTAACCTCCTGTTCCGTACAGGTTGCAATTTGTCCTGAGGATGAACGGGAAGAGGGGGAACCAGTGAGAGACTAGCTCTAGGTGTTGGGACAGGCACAGGTCACTCTATTTTCCCATCAGGAAGAAGAATTAACCACAGGCTCAGCCTGCCGCCCGGAAGCAGAACAGGGCCTGAAGCAATCCTGCGCTTTTGCGGCCAGCTCCCAAAAAAGCGAGTTGAAAAATCGAGCTCAGGGGCACTGCAATTCACAAACCTGCAGAGTTATAAATGATAACTCTCGTCCACAAATATATTGAGGGAAGGCAACGAGGAGGATTTGAAAGCAAGGCAGAATTGCAGGAAACAGATTTCAGGAGGTAGAGTCGAATCGCCTTTAAAGCACAGGAAAAGCGGCAAAACCTCGACCATGATGCCCTTGGCCAAAAAGGGCGTATGCGTTTTTTCCTGAATATATTCAGGAAAAAACGCATACGCCCTTTTTGGCCAACCAAGCAACCTGGAAAGGCAAATCAGCGCTACAAAGAAGTCTCGCTTCCCATCGGTCAAAAGGGCCATGCTGAATAAAGTGTCAAAACCAGAAATGCAGGACAGGCCATGGAGAAACGGGAGCCTTGCTACGCTGATGGGCGGGATGTAAATTGCCAACAGCCACTCTGGAGAAGTGTACGGTGTGTCCTGAAACCTCTAAAAAACTCAGCTTAGAGAGCATAGGGCACTTCCACTCATGGGCATATAAATTGGGAAAACTAAAAATCAGCAAGACACAGGCACCCCAAAGTTTAGGGCTGCTCTGTTGACAAGAACCTCCACTTCGTTACACCTTAAATATCCCAGGAAAGAAAAAAATGGATAAAGAAGTTGTGGTCCTTATGTACAATGGAATATCACTCAGCCATGAAATCAACGTCATAAGGCTAGTAGCAGCATGATGAGTGGATTTAGGTACGACGATTCTAAGTGAAATAAGTCAACCAGAAAACGACACTTATCATAAGATATTACTTATAGAGGGAATGTAAAAACCGCTACACTTGAACTGAATTACAAAACAGAACAGAGACACACGTTTACAAAACACACTATGGCTGCTTAACGGGAAAGGTGAGGTCGGGTGAGGCAGAAAACAAGGGTTTCAAATTAGCTCAGATACCGTTCCATAAACCCAATATGTAATAGACAAGACCTACTCCTTGCTCAGTGAAGTGGACTCAACGCCCCCTGTTCACCGCCCAAGAATATATCAGACTAGTAAGACTCTTAAAACCAATGTATTGATATCTCTCTGTAAGTGAGTCAAGTGGGTGTAAAGCGGCATAAACACAGCAGTGAAAAGCAGCTAAACCCCATTATAAAAATCAATTACTTTTAAAAACCCGTGAAACAAAGACAGTGAAAGAGAGAGAAATTCATACAGAATTCGTTCAGGGGCTGTGATGACACCTTTATTGACCATCTCTAGACCCACAGCTGATTGAGACATAAGGGTGGACACTCGTGGGGCTGAGAGATTTGGTGAGGTTGGGTGAGCAAACGCAGACCCTTTAAAGTAATACTGCGTGGTACCCATCCCATGGGTCCCAAATCTCCAAGTTCAAGGGCATCTTCCTATATCAAAAACATGCATGAGAAACCCAGAAGACGGTACACCGTGCGATCGGGAAAGGTTTCTAAAACGCACCTCATTTCTCATCTCCTTGTGCTCTGGTTCGCCATTCCAACCGAGTTAGTAGCAATCTCCCTCCGTGGAGAATCAGCACCTTTAACCTCCTGTTCCGTACAGGTTGCAATCTGTCCTGAGGATGAAAGGGAAGAGGTGGAACCAATGATAGACTAGCTCTAGGTGTTGGGACAGGCACAGATCACTCTATTTTCCCATCAGGAAGAAGAATTAACCACAGGCTCAGCCTGCCGCCCGGAACCAGAATAGGGCTTGAAGCAATCCTGCGCTTTTGCGGCCAACTCCGAAGAAAGCGAGTTGAAAAATGGAGCTCAGGGGCACTGCAATTCACAGACCTGCAGAGTTAGAAATGATAACTCTCGTCCACAAATATATTGAGGGAAGGCAACGAAGAGGATTTGAAAGCAAGGCAGAATTGCAGGAAACAGATTTCAGGAGGTAGATTCGAATCGCCTTTAAAGCACAGGAAAAGCGGCAAAACCTCGACCATGATGCCCTTGGCCAAAAAGGGCGTATACGTTTTTTCCTGAATATATTCAGGAAAAAACGCATACGCCCTTTTTGGCCAACCAAGCAACCTGGAAAGGCAAATCAGCGCTACAAAGAAGTCTCGCTTCCCATCGGTCAAAAGGGCCATGCTGCATAAAGTGTCAAAACCAGAAATGCAGGACAGGCCATGGAGAAACGGGAGCCTTGCTACGCTGATGGGCGGGATGTAAATTGCCAACAGCCACTCTGGAGAAGTGTACGGTGTGTCCTGAAACCTCTAAAAAACTCAGCTTAGAGAGCATAAGGCACTTCCACTCATGGGCATATAAATTGGGAAAACTAAAAATCAGCAAGACACAGGCACCCCAAAGTTTAGGGCTGCTCTGTTGACAAGAACCTCCACTTCGTTACACCTTAAATATCCCAGGAAAGAGAAAAATGGATAAGGAAGTTGTGGTCCTTATGTACAATGGCATATCACTCAGCCATGAAATTAACGTCATAAGGCTAGTAGCAGCATGATGAGAGGATTTAGGTACGACGATTCTAAGTGAAATAAGTCACACAGAAAAAGACACTTATCATAAGATATCACTTATAGAGGGAATGCAAAAACCACTACAGTTGAACGGAATTACAAAACAGAACAGCGTCACACGTTTAGAAGACACACTATGGCTGCTTAACGAGAAAGGTGAGGTGGGTGATGCATAAAACAAGGGTTTCAAATTAGCTCAGATACCGTTCCATAAACCCAATATGTAATAGACAAGACCTACTCCTTGCTCAGTGAACTGGACTCAACACCCCCTGTTCACCGCCCAAGAATATATCTGACTAGTAAGAATCTTAAAACCAATGTATTGATATCCCTCTGTAAGTGAGTCAAGTGGGTGTAAAGCAGCATAAACACAGCAGTGAAAAGCAGCTAAACCCCATTATAAAAATCAATTACTTTTAAAAACCCGTGAAACAAAGACAGTGAAAGAGAGAGAAATTCTTACAAAATTCGTTCAGGGGCTGTGATGCCACCTTTATTGACCATCTCTAGACCCACAGCTGATTGAGACATAAGGGTGGACACTCTTGGGCCTGAGAGGTTTGGTGAGGTTGGGTGAGCAAACGCAGACCCTTTAAAGTAATACTGCGTGGTATCCATCCCATGGGTCCAAAATCTCCAGGTTCAAGGGCATCTTCCTACATCGAAAACATGCATGAGAAACCCAGAAGATGGTACACCATGTGATCGGGAAAGGTTTCGAAAACGCACCTCATTTCTCATCTCCTTGTGCTCGGGTTGGCCATTACAGCCGCTTTACTAGCAATCTCCCTCCTTCGAGAATCAGCACCTTTAACCTCCTGTTCCGTACAGGTTGCAATTTGTCCTGAGGATGAACGGGAAGAGGGGGAACCAGTGAGAGACTAGCTCTAGGTGTTGGGACAGGCACAGGTCACTCTATTTTCCCATCAGGAAGAAGAATTAACCACAGGCTCAGCCTGCCGCCCGGAAGCAGAACAGGGCCTGAAGCAATCCTGCGCTTTTGCGGCCAGCTCCCAAAAAAGCGAGTTGAAAAATCGAGCTCAGGGGCACTGCAATTCACAGACCTGCAGAGTTATAAATGATAACTCTCGTCCACAAATATATTGAGGGAAGGCAACGAGGAGGATTTGAAAGCAAGGCAGAATTGCAGGAAACAGATTTCAGGAGGTAGAGTCGAATCGCCTTTAAAGCACAGGAAAAGCGGCAAAACCTCGACCATGATGCCCTTGGCCAAAAAGGGCGTCTGCGTTTTTTCCTGAATATATTCAGGAAAAAACGCAGACGCCCTTTTTGGCCAACCAAGCAACCTGGAAAGGCAAATCAGCGCTACAAAGAAGTCTCGCTTCCCATCGGTCAAAAGGGCCATGCTGAATAAAGTGTCAAAACCAGAAATGCAGGACAGGCCATGGAGAAACGGGAGCCTTGCTACGCTGATTGGCGTGATGTAAATTGCCAACAGCCACTCTGGAGAAGTGTACGGTGTGTCCTGAAACCTCTAAAAAACTCAGCTTAGAGAGCATAGGGCACTTCCACTCATGGGCGTATAAATTGGGAAAACTAAAAATCAGCAAGACACAGGCACCCCAAAGTTTAGGGCTGCTCTGTTGACAAGAACCTCCACTTCGTTACACCTTAAATATCCCAGGAAAGAGAAAAATGGATAAAGAAGTTGTGGTCCTTATGTACAATGGAATATCACTCAGCCATGAAATCAACGTCATAAGGCTAGTAGCAGCATGATGAGTGGATTTAGGTACGACGATTCTAAGTGAAATAAGTCAACCAGAAAACGACACTTATCATAAGATATCACTTATAGAGGGAATGTAAAAACCGCTACACTTGAACTGAATTACAAAACAGAACAGAGACACACGTTTACAAAACACACTATGGCTGCTTAACGGGAAAGGTGAGGTCGGGTGAGGCAGAAAACAAGGGTTTCAAATTAGCTCAGATACCGTTCCATAAACCCAATATGTAATAGACAAGACCTACTCCTTGCTCAGTGAAGTGGACTCAACGCCCCCTGTTCACCGCCCAAGAATATATCAGACTAGTAAGACTCTTAAAACCAATGTATTGATATCTCTCTGTAAGTGAGTCAAGTGGGTGTAAAGCGGCATAAACACAGCAGTGAAAAGCAGCTAAACCCCATTATAAAAATCAATTACTTTTAAAAACCCGTGAAACAAAGACAGTGAAAGAGAGAGAAATTCATACAGAATTCGTTCAGGGGCTGTGATGACACCTTTATTGACCATCTCTAGACCCACAGCTGATTGAGACATAAGGGTGGACACTCGTGGGGCTGAGAGATTTGGTGAGGTTGGGTGAGCAAACGCAGACCCTTTAAAGTAATACTGCGTGGTACCCATCCCATGGGTCCCAAATCTCCAAGTTCAAGGGCATCTTCCTATATCAAAAACATGCATGAGAAACCCAGAAGACGGTACACCGTGCGATCGGGAAAGGTTTCTAAAACGCACCTCATTTCTCATCTCCTTGTGCTCTGGTTCGCCATTCCAACCGAGTTAGTAGCAATCTCCCTCCGTGGAGAATCAGCACCTTTAACCTCCTGTTCCGTACAGGTTGCAATCTGTCCTGAGGATGAAAGGGAAGAGGTGGAACCAATGATAGACTAGCTCTAGGTGTTGGGACAGGCACAGATCACTCTATTTTCCCATCAGGAAGAAGAATTAACCACAGGCTCAGCCTGCCGCCCGGAACCAGAATAGGGCTTGAAGCAATCCTGCGCTTTTGCGGCCAACTCCGAAGAAAGCGAGTTGAAAAATGGAGCTCAGGGGCACTGCAATTCACAGACCTGCAGAGTTAGAAATGATAACTCTCGTCCACAAATATATTGAGGGAAGGCAACGAAGAGGATTTGAAAGCAAGGCAGAATTGCAGGAAACAGATTTCAGGAGGTAGATTCGAATCGCCTTTAAAGCACAGGAAAAGCGGCAAAACCTCGACCATGATGCCCTTGGCCAAAAAGGGCGTATACGTTTTTTCCTGAATATATTCAGGAAAAAACGCATACGCCCTTTTTGGCCAACCAAGCAACCTGGAAAGGCAAATCAGCGCTACAAAGAAGTCTCGCTTCCCATCGGTCAAAAGGGCCATGCTGCATAAAGTGTCAAAACCAGAAATGCAGGACAGGCCATGGAGAAACGGGAGCCTTGCTACGCTGATGGGCGGGATGTAAATTGCCAACAGCCACTCTGGAGAAGTGTACGGTGTGTCCTGAAACCTCTAAAAAACTCAGCTTAGAGAGCATAAGGCACTTCCACTCATGGGCATATAAATTGGGAAAACTAAAAATCAGCAAGACACAGGCACCCCAAAGTTTAGGGCTGCTCTGTTGACAAGAACCTCCACTTCGTTACACCTTAAATATCCCAGGAAAGAGAAAAATGGATAAGGAAGTTGTGGTCCTTATGTACAATGGAATATCACTCAGCCATGAAATCAACGTCATAAGGCTAGTAGCAGCATGATGAGTGGATTTAGGTACGACGATTCTAAGTGAAATAAGTCAACCAGAAAACGACACTTATCATAAGATATCACTTATAGAGGGAATGTAAAAACCGCTACACTTGAACTGAATTACAAAACAGAACAGAGACACACGTTTACAAAACACACTATGGCTGCTTAACGGGAAAGGTGAGGTCGGGTGAGGCAGAAAACAAGGGTTTCAAATTAGCTCAGATACCGTTCCATAAACCCAATATGTAATAGACAAGACCTACTCCTTGCTCAGTGAAGTGGACTCAACGCCCCCTGTTCACCGCCCAAGAATATATCAGACTAGTAAGACTCTTAAAACCAATGTATTGATATCTCTCTGTAAGTGAGTCAAGTGGGTGTAAAGCGGCATAAACACAGCAGTGAAAAGCAGCTAAACCCCATTATAAAAATCAATTACTTTTAAAAACCCGTGAAACAAAGACAGTGAAAGAGAGAGAAATTCATACAGAATTCGTTCAGGGGCTGTGATGACACCTTTATTGACCATCTCTAGACCCACAGCTGATTGAGACATAAGGGTGGACACTCGTGGGGCTGAGAGATTTGGTGAGGTTGGGTGAGCAAACGCAGACCCTTTAAAGTAATACTGCGTGGTACCCATCCCATGGGTCCCAAATCTCCAAGTTCAAGGGCATCTTCCTATATCAAAAACATGCATGAGAAACCCAGAAGACGGTACACCGTGCGATCGGGAAAGGTTTCTAAAACGCACCTCATTTCTCATCTCCTTGTGCTCTGGTTCGCCATTCCAACCGAGTTAGTAGCAATCTCCCTCCGTGGAGAATCAGCACCTTTAACCTCCTGTTCCGTACAGGTTGCAATCTGTCCTGAGGATGAAAGGGAAGAGGTGGAACCAATGATAGACTAGCTCTAGGTGTTGGGACAGGCACAGATCACTCTATTTTCCCATCAGGAAGAAGAATTAACCACAGGCTCAGCCTGCCGCCCGGAACCAGAATAGGGCTTGAAGCAATCCTGCGCTTTTGCGGCCAACTCCGAAGAAAGCGAGTTGAAAAATGGAGCTCAGGGGCACTGCAATTCACAGACCTGCAGAGTTAGAAATGATAACTCTCGTCCACAAATATATTGAGGGAAGGCAACGAAGAGGATTTGAAAGCAAGGCAGAATTGCAGGAAACAGATTTCAGGAGGTAGATTCGAATCGCCTTTAAAGCACAGGAAAAGCGGCAAAACCTCGACCATGATGCCCTTGGCCAAAAAGGGCGTATACGTTTTTTCCTGAATATATTCAGGAAAAAACGCATACGCCCTTTTTGGCCAACCAAGCAACCTGGAAAGGCAAATCAGCGCTACAAAGAAGTCTCGCTTCCCATCGGTCAAAAGGGCCATGCTGCATAAAGTGTCAAAACCAGAAATGCAGGACAGGCCATGGAGAAACGGGAGCCTTGCTACGCTGATGGGCGGGATGTAAATTGCCAACAGCCACTCTGGAGAAGTGTACGGTGTGTCCTGAAACCTCTAAAAAACTCAGCTTAGAGAGCATAAGGCACTTCCACTCATGGGCATATAAATTGGGAAAACTAAAAATCAGCAAGACACAGGCACCCCAAAGTTTAGGGCTGCTCTGTTGACAAGAACCTCCACTTCGTTACACCTTAAATATCCCAGGAAAGAGAAAAATGGATAAGGAAGTTGTGGTCCTTATGTACAATGGCATATCACTCAGCCATGAAATTAACGTCATAAGGCTAATAGCAGCATGATGAGAGGATTTAGGTACGACGATTCTAAGTGAAATAAGTCACACAGAAAAAGACACTTATCATAAGATATCACTTATAGAGGGAATGCAAAAACCACTACAGTTGAACGGAATTACAAAACAGAACAGCGTCACACGTTTAGAAGACACACTATGGCTGCTTAACGAGAAAGGTGAGGTGGGTGATGCATAAAACAAGGGTTTCAAATTAGCTCAGATACCGATCCATAAACCCAATATGTAATAGACAAGACCTACTCCTTGCTCAGTGAACTGGACTCAACACCCCCTGTTCACCGCCCAAGAATATATCTGACTAGTAAGAATCTTAAAACCAATGTATTGATATCCCTCTGTAAGTGAGTCAAGTGGGTGTAAAGTGGCATAAACACAGCAGTGAAAAGCAGCTAAACCCCATTATAAAAATCAATTACTTTTAAAAACCCGTGAAACAAAGACAGTGAAAGAGAGAGAAATTCTTACAAAATTCGTTCAGGGGCTGTGATGCCACCTTTATTGACCATCTCTAGACCCACAGCTGATTGAGACATAAGGGTGGACACTCTTGGGCCTGAGAGGTTTGGTGAGGTTGGGTGAGCAAACGCAGACCCTTTAAAGTAATACTGTGTGGTATCCATCCCATGGGTCCAAAATCTCCAGGTTCAAGGGCATCTTCCTACATCGAAAACATGCATGAGAAACCCAGAAGATGGTACACCATGTGATCGGGAAAGGTTTCGAAAACGCACCTCATTTCTCATCTCCTTGTGCTCGGGTTGGCCATTACAGCCGCTTTACTAGCAATCTTCCTCCTTCGAGAATCAGCACCTTTAACCTCCTGTTCCGTACAGGTTGCAATTTGTCCTGAGGATGAACGGGAAGAGGGGGAACCAGTGAGAGACTAGCTCTAGGTGTTGGGACAGGCACAGGTCACTCTATTTTCCCATCAGGAAGAAGAATTAACCACAGGCTCAGCCTGCCGCCCGGAACCAGAATAGGGCCTGTAGCAATCCTACGCTTTTGTGGCCAGCTCCCAAGAAAACGAGTTGAAAAATGGAGCTCAGGGGCACTGCAATTCACAAACCTGCAGAGTTAGAAATGATAACTCTCGTCCACAAATATATTGAGGAAAGGCAACGAAGAGGATTTGAAAGCAAGGCAGAATTACAGGAAACAGATTTCAGGAGGTAGATTCGAATCGCCTTTAAAGCACAGGAAAAGCGGCAAAACCTCGACCATGATGCCCTTGGCCAAAAAGGGCGTCTGCGTTTTTTCCTGAATATATTCAGGAAAAAACGCAGACGCCCTTTTTGGCCAACCAAGCAACCTGGAAAGGCAAATCAGCGCTACAAAGAAGTCTCGCTTCCCATCGGTCAAAAGGGCCATGCTGAATAAAGTGTCAAAACCAGAAATGCAGGACAGGCCATGGAGAAACGGGAGCCTTGCTACGCTGATTGGCGTGATGTAAATTGCCAACAGCCACTCTGGAGAAGTGTACGGTGTGTCCTGAAACCTCTAAAAAACTCAGCTTAGAGAGCATAGGGCACTTCCACTCATGGGCGTATAAATTGGGAAAACTAAAAATCAGCAAGACACAGGCACCCCAAAGTTTAGGGCTGCTCTGTTGACAAGAACCTCCACTTCGTTACACCTTAAATATCCCAGGAAAGAGAAAAATGGATAAAGAAGTTGTGGTCCTTATGTACAATGGAATATCACTCAGCCATGAAATCAACGTCATAAGGCTAGTAGCAGCATGATGAGTGGATTTAGGTACGACGATTCTAAGTGAAATAAGTCAACCAGAAAACGACACTTATCATAAGATATCACTTATAGAGGGAATGTAAAAACCGCTACACTTGAACTGAATTACAAAACAGAACAGAGACACACGTTTACAAAACACACTATGGCTGCTTAACGGGAAAGGTGAGGTCGGGTGAGGCAGAAAACAAGGGTTTCAAATTAGCTCAGATACCGTTCCATAAACCCAATATGTAATAGACAAGACCTACTCCTTGCTCAGTGAAGTGGACTCAACGCCCCCTGTTCACCGCCCAAGAATATATCAGACTAGTAAGACTCTTAAAACCAATGTATTGATATCTCTCTGTAAGTGAGTCAAGTGGGTGTAAAGCGGCATAAACACAGCAGTGAAAAGCAGCTAAACCCCATTATAAAAATCAATTACTTTTAAAAACCCGTGAAACAAAGACAGTGAAAGAGAGAGAAATTCATACAGAATTCGTTCAGGGGCTGTGATGACACCTTTATTGACCATCTCTAGACCCACAGCTGATTGAGACATAAGGGTGGACACTCGTGGGGCTGAGAGATTTGGTGAGGTTGGGTGAGCAAACGCAGACCCTTTAAAGTAATACTGCGTGGTACCCATCCCATGGGTCCCAAATCTCCAAGTTCAAGGGCATCTTCCTATATCAAAAACATGCATGAGAAACCCAGAAGACGGTACACCGTGCGATCGGGAAAGGTTTCTAAAACGCACCTCATTTCTCATCTCCTTGTGCTCTGGTTCGCCATTCCAACCGAGTTAGTAGCAATCTCCCTCCGTGGAGAATCAGCACCTTTAACCTCCTGTTCCGTACAGGTTGCAATCTGTCCTGAGGATGAAAGGGAAGAGGTGGAACCAATGATAGACTAGCTCTAGGTGTTGGGACAGGCACAGATCACTCTATTTTCCCATCAGGAAGAAGAATTAACCACAGGCTCAGCCTGCCGCCCGGAACCAGAATAGGGCTTGAAGCAATCCTGCGCTTTTGTGGCCAACTCTGAAGAAAGCGAGTTGAAAAATGGAGCTCAGGGGCACTGCAATTCACAGACCTGCAGAGTTAGAAATGATAACTCTCGTCCACAAATATATTGAGGGAAGGCAACGAAGAGGATTTGAAAGCAAGGCAGAATTGCAGGAAACAGATTTCAGGAGGTAGATTCGAATTGCCTTTAAAGCACAGGAAAAGCGGCAAAACCTCGACCATGATGCCCTTGGCCAAAAAGGGCGTATACGTTTTTTCCTGAATATATTCAGGAAAAAACGCATACGCCCTTTTTGGCCAACCAAGCAACCTGGAAAGGCAAATCAGCGCTACAAAGAAGTCTCGCTTCCCATCGGTCAAAAGGGCCATGCTGAATAAAGTGTCAAAACCAGAAATGCAGGACAGGCCATGGAGAAACGGGAGCCTTGCTACGCTGATGGGCGGGATGTAAATTGCCAACAGCCACTCTGGAGAAGTGTACGGTGTGTCCTGAAACCTCTAAAAAACTCAGCTTAGAGAGCATAAGGCACTTCCACTCATGGGCATATAAATTGGGAAAACTAAAAATCAGCAAGACACAGGCACCCCAAAGTTTAGGGCTGCTCTGTTGACAAGAACCTCCACTTCGTTACACCTTAAATATCCCAGGAAAGAGAAAAATGGATAAGGAAGTTGTGGTCCTTATGTACAATGGCATATCACTCAGCCATGAAATTAACGTCATAAGGCTAGTAGCAGCATGATGAGAGGATTTAGGTACGACGATTCTAAGTGAAATAAGTCACACAGAAAAAGACACTTATCATAAGATATCACTTATAGAGGGAATGCAAAAACCACTACAGTTGAACGGAATTACAAAACAGAACAGCGTCACACGTTTAGAAGACACACTATGGCTGCTTAACGAGAAAGGTGAGGTGGGTGATGCATAAAACAAGGGTTTCAAATTAGCTCAGATACCGATCCATAAACCCAATATGTAATAGACAAGACCTACTCCTTGCTCAGTGAACTGGACTCAACACCCCCTGTTCACCGCCCAAGAATATATCTGACTAGTAAGAATCTTAAAACCAATGTATTGATATCCCTCTGTAAGTGAGTCAAGTGGGTGTAAAGCGGCATAAACACAGCAGTGAAAAGCAGCTAAACCCCATTATAAAAATCAATTACTTTTAAAAACCCGTGAAACAAAGACAGTGAAAGAGAGAGAAATTCTTACAAAATTCGTTCAGGGGCTGTGATGCCACCTTTATTGACCATCTCTAGACCCACAGCTGATTGAGACATAAGGGTGGACACTCTTGGGCCTGAGAGGTTTGGTGAGGTTGGGTGAGCAAACGCAGACCCTTTAAAGTAATACTGCGTGGTATCCATCCCATGGGTCCAAAATCTCCAGGTTCAAGGGCATCTTCCTACATCGAAAACATGCATGAGAAACCCAGAAGATGGTACACCATGTGATCGGGAAAGGTTTCGAAAACGCACCTCATTTCTCATCTCCTTGTGCTCGGGTTGGCCATTACAGCCGCTTTACTAGCAATCTCCCTCCTTCGAGAATCAGCACCTTTAACCTCCTGTTCCGTACAGGTTGCAATTTGTCCTGAGGATGAACGGGAAGAGGGGGAACCAGTGAGAGACTAGCTCTAGGTGTTGGGACAGGCACAGGTCACTCTATTTTCCCATCAGGAAGAAGAATTAACCACAGGCTCAGCCTGCCGCCCGGAAGCAGAACAGGGCCTGAAGCAATCCTGCGCTTTTGCGGCCAGCTCCCAAAAAAGCGAGTTGAAAAATCGAGCTCAGGGGCACTGCAATTCACAGACCTGCAGAGTTATAAATGATAACTCTCGTCCACAAATATATTGAGGGAAGGCAACGAGGAGGATTTGAAAGCAAGGCAGAATTGCAGGAAACAGATTTCAGGAGGTAGAGTCGAATCGCCTTTAAAGCACAGGAAAAGCGGCAAAACCTCGACCATGATGCCCTTGGCCAAAAAGGGCGTCTGCGTTTTTTCCTGAATATATTCAGGAAAAAACGCAGACGCCCTTTTTGGCCAACCAAGCAACCTGGAAAGGCAAATCAGCGCTACAAAGAAGTCTCGCTTCCCATCGGTCAAAAGGGCCATGCTGAATAAAGTGTCAAAACCAGAAATGCAGGACAGGCCATGGAGAAACGGGAGCCTTGCTACGCTGATTGGCGTGATGTAAATTGCCAACAGCCACTCTGGAGAAGTGTACGGTGTGTCCTGAAACCTCTAAAAAACTCAGCTTAGAGAGCATAGGGCAGTTCCACTCATGGGCGTATAAATTGGGAAAACTAAAAATCAGCAAGACACAGGCACCCCAAAGTTTAGGGCTGCTCTGTTGACAAGAACCTCCACTTCGTTACACCTTAAATATCCCAGGAAAGAGAAAAATGGATAAAGAAGTTGTGGTCCTTATGTACAATGGAATATCACTCAGCCATGAAATCAACGTCATAAGGCTAGTAGCAGCATGATGAGTGGATTTAGGTACGACGATTCTAAGTGAAATAAGTCAACCAGAAAACGACACTTATCATAAGATATCACTTATAGAGGGAATGTAAAAACCGCTACACTTGAACTGAATTACAAAACAGAACAGAGACACACGTTTACAAAACACACTATGGCTGCTTAACGGGAAAGGTGAGGTCGGGTGAGGCAGAAAACAAGGGTTTCAAATTAGCTCAGATACCGTTCCATAAACCCAATATGTAATAGACAAGACCTACTCCTTGCTCAGTGAAGTGGACTCAACGCCCCCTGTTCACCGCCCAAGAATATATCAGACTAGTAAGACTCTTAAAACCAATGTATTGATATCTCTCTGTAAGTGAGTCAAGTGGGTGTAAAGCGGCATAAACACAGCAGTGAAAAGCAGCTAAACCCCATTATAAAAATCAATTACTTTTAAAAACCCGTGAAACAAAGACAGTGAAAGAGAGAGAAATTCATACAGAATTCGTTCAGGGGCTGTGATGACACCTTTATTGACCATCTCTAGACCCACAGCTGATTGAGACATAAGGGTGGACACTCGTGGGGCTGAGAGATTTGGTGAGGTTGGGTGAGCAAACGCAGACCCTTTAAAGTAATACTGCGTGGTACCCATCCCATGGGTCCCAAATCTCCAAGTTCAAGGGCATCTTCCTATATCAAAAACATGCATGAGAAACCCAGAAGACGGTACACCGTGCGATCGGGAAAGGTTTCTAAAACGCACCTCATTTCTCATCTCCTTGTGCTCTGGTTCGCCATTCCAACCGAGTTAGTAGCAATCTCCCTCCGTGGAGAATCAGCACCTTTAACCTCCTGTTCCGTACAGGTTGCAATCTGTCCTGAGGATGAAAGGGAAGAGGTGGAACCAATGATAGACTAGCTCTAGGTGTTGGGACAGGCACAGATCACTCTATTTTCCCATCAGGAAGAAGAATTAACCACAGGCTCAGCCTGCCGCCCGGAACCAGAATAGGGCTTGAAGCAATCCTGCGCTTTTGCGGCCAACTCCGAAGAAAGCGAGTTGAAAAATGGAGCTCAGGGGCACTGCAATTCACAGACCTGCAGAGTTAGAAATGATAACTCTCGTCCACAAATATATTGAGGGAAGGCAACGAAGAGGATTTGAAAGCAAGGCAGAATTGCAGGAAACAGATTTCAGGAGGTAGATTCGAATCGCCTTTAAAGCACAGGAAAAGCGGCAAAACCTCGACCATGATGCCCTTGGCCAAAAAGGGCGTATACGTTTTTTCCTGAATATATTCAGGAAAAAACGCATACGCCCTTTTTGGCCAACCAAGCAACCTGGAAAGGCAAATCAGCGCTACAAAGAAGTCTCGCTTCCCATCGGTCAAAAGGGCCATGCTGCATAAAGTGTCAAAACCAGAAATGCAGGACAGGCCATGGAGAAACGGGAGCCTTGCTACGCTGATGGGCGGGATGTAAATTGCCAACAGCCACTCTGGAGAAGTGTACGGTGTGTCCTGAAACCTCTAAAAAACTCAGCTTAGAGAGCATAAGGCACTTCCACTCATGGGCATATAAATTGGGAAAACTAAAAATCAGCAAGACACAGGCACCCCAAAGTTTAGGGCTGCTCTGTTGACAAGAACCTCCACTTCGTTACACCTTAAATATCCCAGGAAAGAGAAAAATGGATAAGGAAGTTGTGGTCCTTATGTACAATGGCATATCACTCAGCCATGAAATTAACGTCATAAGGCTAGTAGCAGCATGATGAGAGGATTTAGGTACGACGATTCTAAGTGAAATAAGTCACACAGAAAAAGACACTTATCATAAGATATCACTTATAGAGGGAATGCAAAAACCACTACAGTTGAACGGAATTACAAAACAGAACAGCGTCACACGTTTAGAAGACACACTATGGCTGCTTAACGAGAAAGGTGAGGTGGGTGATGCATAAAACAAGGGTTTCAAATTAGCTCAGATACCGATCCATAAACCCAATATGTAATAGACAAGACCTACTCCTTGCTCAGTGAACTGGACTCAACACCCCCTGTTCACCGCCCAAGAATATATCTGACTAGTAAGAATCTTAAAACCAATGTATTGATATCCCTCTGTAAGTGAGTCAAGTGGGTGTAAAGCGGCATAAACACAGCAGTGAAAAGCAGCTAAACCCCATTATAAAAATCAATTACTTTTAAAAACCCGTGAAACAAAGACAGTGAAAGAGAGAGAAATTCTTACAAAATTCGTTCAGGGGCTGTGATGCCACCTTTATTGACCATCTCTAGACCCACAGCTGATTGAGACATAAGGGTGGACACTCTTGGGCCTGAGAGGTTTGGTGAGGTTGGGTGAGCAAACGCAGACCCTTTAAAGTAATACTGTGTGGTATCCATCCCATGGGTCCAAAATCTCCAGGTTCAAGGGCATCTTCCTACATCGAAAACATGCATGAGAAACCCAGAAGATGGTACACCATGTGATCGGGAAAGGTTTCGAAAACGCACCTCATTTCTCATCTCCTTGTGCTCGGGTTGGCCATTACAGCCGCTTTACTAGCAATCTTCCTCCTTCGAGAATCAGCACCTTTAACCTCCTGTTCCGTACAGGTTGCAATTTGTCCTGAGGATGAACGGGAAGAGGGGGAACCAGTGAGAGACTAGCTCTAGGTGTTGGGACAGGCACAGGTCACTCTATTTTCCCATCAGGAAGAAGAATTAACCACAGGCTCAGCCTGCCGCCCGGAACCAGAATAGGGCCTGTAGCAATCCTACGCTTTTGTGGCCAGCTCCCAAGAAAACGAGTTGAAAAATGGAGCTCAGGGGCACTGCAATTCACAAACCTGCAGAGTTAGAAATGATAACTCTCGTCCACAAATATATTGAGGAAAGGCAACGAAGAGGATTTGAAAGCAAGGCAGAATTACAGGAAACAGATTTCAGGAGGTAGATTCGAATCGCCTTTAAAGCACAGGAAAAGCGGCAAAACCTCGACCATGATGCCCTTGGCCAAAAAGGGCGTCTGCGTTTTTTCCTGAATATATTCAGGAAAAAACGCAGACGCCCTTTTTGGCCAACCAAGCAACCTGGAAAGGCAAATCAGCGCTACAAAGAAGTCTCGCTTCCCATCGGTCAAAAGGGCCATGCTGAATAAAGTGTCAAAACCAGAAATGCAGGACAGGCCATGGAGAAACGGGAGCCTTGCTACGCTGATTGGCGTGATGTAAATTGCCAACAGCCACTCTGGAGAAGTGTACGGTGTGTCCTGAAACCTCTAAAAAACTCAGCTTAGAGAGCATAGGGCACTTCCACTCATGGGCGTATAAATTGGGAAAACTAAAAATCAGCAAGACACAGGCACCCCAAAGTTTAGGGCTGCTCTGTTGACAAGAACCTCCACTTCGTTACACCTTAAATATCCCAGGAAAGAGAAAAATGGATAAAGAAGTTGTGGTCCTTATGTACAATGGAATATCACTCAGCCATGAAATCAACGTCATAAGGCTAGTAGCAGCATGATGAGTGGATTTAGGTACGACGATTCTAAGTGAAATAAGTCAACCAGAAAACGACACTTATCATAAGATATCACTTATAGAGGGAATGTAAAAACCGCTACACTTGAACTGAATTACAAAACAGAACAGAGACACACGTTTACAAAACACACTATGGCTGCTTAACGGGAAAGGTGAGGTCGGGTGAGGCAGAAAACAAGGGTTTCAAATTAGCTCAGATACCGTTCCATAAACCCAATATGTAATAGACAAGACCTACTCCTTGCTCAGTGAAGTGGACTCAACGCCCCCTGTTCACCGCCCAAGAATATATCAGACTAGTAAGACTCTTAAAACCAATGTATTGATATCTCTCTGTAAGTGAGTCAAGTGGGTGTAAAGCGGCATAAACACAGCAGTGAAAAGCAGCTAAACCCCATTATAAAAATCAATTACTTTTAAAAACCCGTGAAACAAAGACAGTGAAAGAGAGAGAAATTCATACAGAATTCGTTCAGGGGCTGTGATGACACCTTTATTGACCATCTCTAGACCCACAGCTGATTGAGACATAAGGGTGGACACTCGTGGGGCTGAGAGATTTGGTGAGGTTGGGTGAGCAAACGCAGACCCTTTAAAGTAATACTGCGTGGTACCCATCCCATGGGTCCCAAATCTCCAAGTTCAAGGGCATCTTCCTATATCAAAAACATGCATGAGAAACCCAGAAGACGGTACACCGTGCGATCGGGAAAGGTTTCTAAAACGCACCTCATTTCTCATCTCCTTGTGCTCTGGTTCGCCATTCCAACCGAGTTAGTAGCAATCTCCCTCCGTGGAGAATCAGCACCTTTAACCTCCTGTTCCGTACAGGTTGCAATCTGTCCTGAGGATGAAAGGGAAGAGGTGGAACCAATGATAGACTAGCTCTAGGTGTTGGGACAGGCACAGATCACTCTATTTTCCCATCAGGAAGAAGAATTAACCACAGGCTCAGCCTGCCGCCCGGAACCAGAATAGGGCTTGAAGCAATCCTGCGCTTTTGTGGCCAACTCTGAAGAAAGCGAGTTGAAAAATGGAGCTCAGGGGCACTGCAATTCACAGACCTGCAGAGTTAGAAATGATAACTCTCGTCCACAAATATATTGAGGGAAGGCAACGAAGAGGATTTGAAAGCAAGGCAGAATTGCAGGAAACAGATTTCAGGAGGTAGATTCGAATTGCCTTTAAAGCACAGGAAAAGCGGCAAAACCTCGACCATGATGCCCTTGGCCAAAAAGGGCGTATACGTTTTTTCCTGAATATATTCAGGAAAAAACGCATACGCCCTTTTTGGCCAACCAAGCAACCTGGAAAGGCAAATCAGCGCTACAAAGAAGTCTCGCTTCCCATCGGTCAAAAGGGCCATGCTGAATAAAGTGTCAAAACCAGAAATGCAGGACAGGCCATGGAGAAACGGGAGCCTTGCTACGCTGATGGGCGGGATGTAAATTGCCAACAGCCACTCTGGAGAAGTGTACGGTGTGTCCTGAAACCTCTAAAAAACTCAGCTTAGAGAGCATAAGGCACTTCCACTCATGGGCATATAAATTGGGAAAACTAAAAATCAGCAAGACACAGGCACCCCAAAGTTTAGGGCTGCTCTGTTGACAAGAACCTCCACTTCGTTACACCTTAAATATCCCAGGAAAGAGAAAAATGGATAAGGAAGTTGTGGTCCTTATGTACAATGGCATATCACTCAGCCATGAAATTAACGTCATAAGGCTAGTAGCAGCATGATGAGAGGATTTAGGTACGACGATTCTAAGTGAAATAAGTCACACAGAAAAAGACACTTATCATAAGATATCACTTATAGAGGGAATGCAAAAACCACTACAGTTGAACGGAATTACAAAACAGAACAGCGTCACACGTTTAGAAGACACACTATGGCTGCTTAACGAGAAAGGTGAGGTGGGTGATGCATAAAACAAGGGTTTCAAATTAGCTCAGATACCGATCCATAAACCCAATATGTAATAGACAAGACCTACTCCTTGCTCAGTGAACTGGACTCAACACCCCCTGTTCACCGCCCAAGAATATATCTGACTAGTAAGAATCTTAAAACCAATGTATTGATATCCCTCTGTAAGTGAGTCAAGTGGGTGTAAAGCGGCATAAACACAGCAGTGAAAAGCAGCTAAACCCCATTATAAAAATCAATTACTTTTAAAAACCCGTGAAACAAAGACAGTGAAAGAGAGAGAAATTCTTACAAAATTCGTTCAGGGGCTGTGATGCCACCTTTATTGACCATCTCTAGACCCACAGCTGATTGAGACATAAGGGTGGACACTCTTGGGCCTGAGAGGTTTGGTGAGGTTGGGTGAGCAAACGCAGACCCTTTAAAGTAATACTGTGTGGTATCCATCCCATGGGTCCAAAATCTCCAGGTTCAAGGGCATCTTCCTACATCGAAAACATGCATGAGAAACCCAGAAGATGGTACACCATGTGATCGGGAAAGGTTTCGAAAACGCACCTCATTTCTCATCTCCTTGTGCTCGGGTTGGCCATTACAGCCGCTTTACTAGCAATCTTCCTCCTTCGAGAATCAGCACCTTTAACCTCCTGTTCCGTACAGGTTGCAATTTGTCCTGAGGATGAACGGGAAGAGGGGGAACCAGTGAGAGACTAGCTCTAGGTGTTGGGACAGGCACAGGTCACTCTATTTTCCCATCAGGAAGAAGAATTAACCACAGGCTCAGCCTGCCGCCCGGAACCAGAATAGGGCCTGTAGCAATCCTACGCTTTTGTGGCCAGCTCCCAAGAAAACGAGTTGAAAAATGGAGCTCAGGGGCACTGCAATTCACAAACCTGCAGAGTTAGAAATGATAACTCTCGTCCACAAATATATTGAGGAAAGGCAACGAAGAGGATTTGAAAGCAAGGCAGAATTACAGGAAACAGATTTCAGGAGGTAGATTCGAATCGCCTTTAAAGCACAGGAAAAGCGGCAAAACCTCGACCATGATGCCCTTGGCCAAAAAGGGCGTCTGCGTTTTTTCCTGAATATATTCAGGAAAAAACGCAGACGCCCTTTTTGGCCAACCAAGCAACCTGGAAAGGCAAATCAGCGCTACAAAGAAGTCTCGCTTCCCATCGGTCAAAAGGGCCATGCTGAATAAAGTGTCAAAACCAGAAATGCAGGACAGGCCATGGAGAAACGGGAGCCTTGCTACGCTGATTGGCGTGATGTAAATTGCCAACAGCCACTCTGGAGAAGTGTACGGTGTGTCCTGAAACCTCTAAAAAACTCAGCTTAGAGAGCATAGGGCACTTCCACTCATGGGCGTATAAATTGGGAAAACTAAAAATCAGCAAGACACAGGCACCCCAAAGTTTAGGGCTGCTCTGTTGACAAGAACCTCCACTTCGTTACACCTTAAATATCCCAGGAAAGAGAAAAATGGATAAAGAAGTTGTGGTCCTTATGTACAATGGAATATCACTCAGCCATGAAATCAACGTCATAAGGCTAGTAGCAGCATGATGAGTGGATTTAGGTACGACGATTCTAAGTGAAATAAGTCAACCAGAAAACGACACTTATCATAAGATATCACTTATAGAGGGAATGTAAAAACCGCTACACTTGAACTGAATTACAAAACAGAACAGAGACACACGTTTACAAAACACACTATGGCTGCTTAACGGGAAAGGTGAGGTCGGGTGAGGCAGAAAACAAGGGTTTCAAATTAGCTCAGATACCGTTCCATAAACCCAATATGTAATAGACAAGACCTACTCCTTGCTCAGTGAAGTGGACTCAACGCCCCCTGTTCACCGCCCAAGAATATATCAGACTAGTAAGACTCTTAAAACCAATGTATTGATATCTCTCTGTAAGTGAGTCAAGTGGGTGTAAAGCGGCATAAACACAGCAGTGAAAAGCAGCTAAACCCCATTATAAAAATCAATTACTTTTAAAAACCCGTGAAACAAAGACAGTGAAAGAGAGAGAAATTCATACAGAATTCGTTCAGGGGCTGTGATGACACCTTTATTGACCATCTCTAGACCCACAGCTGATTGAGACATAAGGGTGGACACTCGTGGGGCTGAGAGATTTGGTGAGGTTGGGTGAGCAAACGCAGACCCTTTAAAGTAATACTGCGTGGTACCCATCCCATGGGTCCCAAATCTCCAAGTTCAAGGGCATCTTCCTATATCAAAAACATGCATGAGAAACCCAGAAGACGGTACACCGTGCGATCGGGAAAGGTTTCTAAAACGCACCTCATTTCTCATCTCCTTGTGCTCTGGTTCGCCATTCCAACCGAGTTAGTAGCAATCTCCCTCCGTGGAGAATCAGCACCTTTAACCTCCTGTTCCGTACAGGTTGCAATCTGTCCTGAGGATGAAAGGGAAGAGGTGGAACCAATGATAGACTAGCTCTAGGTGTTGGGACAGGCACAGATCACTCTATTTTCCCATCAGGAAGAAGAATTAACCACAGGCTCAGCCTGCCGCCCGGAACCAGAATAGGGCTTGAAGCAATCCTGCGCTTTTGTGGCCAACTCTGAAGAAAGCGAGTTGAAAAATGGAGCTCAGGGGCACTGCAATTCACAGACCTGCAGAGTTAGAAATGATAACTCTCGTCCACAAATATATTGAGGGAAGGCAACGAAGAGGATTTGAAAGCAAGGCAGAATTGCAGGAAACAGATTTCAGGAGGTAGATTCGAATTGCCTTTAAAGCACAGGAAAAGCGGCAAAACCTCGACCATGATGCCCTTGGCCAAAAAGGGCGTATACGTTTTTTCCTGAATATATTCAGGAAAAAACGCATACGCCCTTTTTGGCCAACCAAGCAACCTGGAAAGGCAAATCAGCGCTACAAAGAAGTCTCGCTTCCCATCGGTCAAAAGGGCCATGCTGAATAAAGTGTCAAAACCAGAAATGCAGGACAGGCCATGGAGAAACGGGAGCCTTGCTACGCTGATGGGCGGGATGTAAATTGCCAACAGCCACTCTGGAGAAGTGTACGGTGTGTCCTGAAACCTCTAAAAAACTCAGCTTAGAGAGCATAAGGCACTTCCACTCATGGGCATATAAATTGGGAAAACTAAAAATCAGCAAGACACAGGCACCCCAAAGTTTAGGGCTGCTCTGTTGACAAGAACCTCCACTTCGTTACACCTTAAATATCCCAGGAAAGAGAAAAATGGATAAGGAAGTTGTGGTCCTTATGTACAATGGCATATCACTCAGCCATGAAATTAACGTCATAAGGCTAGTAGCAGCATGATGAGAGGATTTAGGTACGACGATTCTAAGTGAAATAAGTCACACAGAAAAAGACACTTATCATAAGATATCACTTATAGAGGGAATGCAAAAACCACTACAGTTGAACGGAATTACAAAACAGAACAGCGTCACACGTTTAGAAGACACACTATGGCTGCTTAACGAGAAAGGTGAGGTGGGTGATGCATAAAACAAGGGTTTCAAATTAGCTCAGATACCGATCCATAAACCCAATATGTAATAGACAAGACCTACTCCTTGCTCAGTGAACTGGACTCAACACCCCCTGTTCACCGCCCAAGAATATATCTGACTAGTAAGAATCTTAAAACCAATGTATTGATATCCCTCTGTAAGTGAGTCAAGTGGGTGTAAAGCGGCATAAACACAGCAGTGAAAAGCAGCTAAACCCCATTATAAAAATCAATTACTTTTAAAAACCCGTGAAACAAAGACAGTGAAAGAGAGAGAAATTCTTACAAAATTCGTTCAGGGGCTGTGATGCCACCTTTATTGACCATCTCTAGACCCACAGCTGATTGAGACATAAGGGTGGACACTCTTGGGCCTGAGAGGTTTGGTGAGGTTGGGTGAGCAAACGCAGACCCTTTAAAGTAATACTGCGTGGTATCCATCCCATGGGTCCAAAATCTCCAGGTTCAAGGGCATCTTCCTACATCGAAAACATGCATGAGAAACCCAGAAGATGGTACACCATGTGATCGGGAAAGGTTTCGAAAACGCACCTCATTTCTCATCTCCTTGTGCTCGGGTTGGCCATTACAGCCGCTTTACTAGCAATCTCCCTCCTTCGAGAATCAGCACCTTTAACCTCCTGTTCCGTACAGGTTGCAATTTGTCCTGAGGATGAACGGGAAGAGGGGGAACCAGTGAGAGACTAGCTCTAGGTGTTGGGACAGGCACAGGTCACTCTATTTTCCCATCAGGAAGAAGAATTAACCACAGGCTCAGCCTGCCGCCCGGAAGCAGAACAGGGCCTGAAGCAATCCTGCGCTTTTGCGGCCAGCTCCCAAAAAAGCGAGTTGAAAAATCGAGCTCAGGGGCACTGCAATTCACAGACCTGCAGAGTTATAAATGATAACTCTCGTCCACAAATATATTGAGGGAAGGCAACGAGGAGGATTTGAAAGCAAGGCAGAATTGCAGGAAACAGATTTCAGGAGGTAGAGTCGAATCGCCTTTAAAGCACAGGAAAAGCGGCAAAACCTCGACCATGATGCCCTTGGCCAAAAAGGGCGTCTGCGTTTTTTCCTGAATATATTCAGGAAAAAACGCAGACGCCCTTTTTGGCCAACCAAGCAACCTGGAAAGGCAAATCAGCGCTACAAAGAAGTCTCGCTTCCCATCGGTCAAAAGGGCCATGCTGAATAAAGTGTCAAAACCAGAAATGCAGGACAGGCCATGGAGAAACGGGAGCCTTGCTACGCTGATTGGCGTGATGTAAATTGCCAACAGCCACTCTGGAGAAGTGTACGGTGTGTCCTGAAACCTCTAAAAAACTCAGCTTAGAGAGCATAGGGCACTTCCACTCATGGGCGTATAAATTGGGAAAACTAAAAATCAGCAAGACACAGGCACCCCAAAGTTTAGGGCTGCTCTGTTGACAAGAACCTCCACTTCGTTACACCTTAAATATCCCAGGAAAGAGAAAAATGGATAAAGAAGTTGTGGTCCTTATGTACAATGGAATATCACTCAGCCATGAAATCAACGTCATAAGGCTAGTAGCAGCATGATGAGTGGATTTAGGTACGACGATTCTAAGTGAAATAAGTCAACCAGAAAACGACACTTATCATAAGATATCACTTATAGAGGGAATGTAAAAACCGCTACACTTGAACTGAATTACAAAACAGAACAGAGACACACGTTTACAAAACACACTATGGCTGCTTAACGGGAAAGGTGAGGTCGGGTGAGGCAGAAAACAAGGGTTTCAAATTAGCTCAGATACCGTTCCATAAACCCAATATGTAATAGACAAGACCTACTCCTTGCTCAGTGAAGTGGACTCAACGCCCCCTGTTCACCGCCCAAGAATATATCAGACTAGTAAGACTCTTAAAACCAATGTATTGATATCTCTCTGTAAGTGAGTCAAGTGGGTGTAAAGCGGCATAAACACAGCAGTGAAAAGCAGCTAAACCCCATTATAAAAATCAATTACTTTTAAAAACCCGTGAAACAAAGACAGTGAAAGAGAGAGAAATTCATACAGAATTCGTTCAGGGGCTGTGATGACACCTTTATTGACCATCTCTAGACCCACAGCTGATTGAGACATAAGGGTGGACACTCGTGGGGCTGAGAGATTTGGTGAGGTTGGGTGAGCAAACGCAGACCCTTTAAAGTAATACTGCGTGGTACCCATCCCATGGGTCCCAAATCTCCAAGTTCAAGGGCATCTTCCTATATCAAAAACATGCATGAGAAACCCAGAAGACGGTACACCGTGCGATCGGGAAAGGTTTCTAAAACGCACCTCATTTCTCATCTCCTTGTGCTCTGGTTCGCCATTCCAACCGAGTTAGTAGCAATCTCCCTCCGTGGAGAATCAGCACCTTTAACCTCCTGTTCCGTACAGGTTGCAATCTGTCCTGAGGATGAAAGGGAAGAGGTGGAACCAATGATAGACTAGCTCTAGGTGTTGGGACAGGCACAGATCACTCTATTTTCCCATCAGGAAGAAGAATTAACCACAGGCTCAGCCTGCCGCCCGGAACCAGAATAGGGCTTGAAGCAATCCTGCGCTTTTGCGGCCAACTCCGAAGAAAGCGAGTTGAAAAATGGAGCTCAGGGGCACTGCAATTCACAGACCTGCAGAGTTAGAAATGATAACTCTCGTCCACAAATATATTGAGGGAAGGCAACGAAGAGGATTTGAAAGCAAGGCAGAATTGCAGGAAACAGATTTCAGGAGGTAGATTCGAATCGCCTTTAAAGCACAGGAAAAGCGGCAAAACCTCGACCATGATGCCCTTGGCCAAAAAGGGCGTATACGTTTTTTCCTGAATATATTCAGGAAAAAACGCATACGCCCTTTTTGGCCAACCAAGCAACCTGGAAAGGCAAATCAGCGCTACAAAGAAGTCTCGCTTCCCATCGGTCAAAAGGGCCATGCTGCATAAAGTGTCAAAACCAGAAATGCAGGACAGGCCATGGAGAAACGGGAGCCTTGCTACGCTGATGGGCGGGATGTAAATTGCCAACAGCCACTCTGGAGAAGTGTACGGTGTGTCCTGAAACCTCTAAAAAACTCAGCTTAGAGAGCATAAGGCACTTCCACTCATGGGCATATAAATTGGGAAAACTAAAAATCAGCAAGACACAGGCACCCCAAAGTTTAGGGCTGCTCTGTTGACAAGAACCTCCACTTCGTTACACCTTAAATATCCCAGGAAAGAGAAAAATGGATAAGGAAGTTGTGGTCCTTATGTACAATGGCATATCACTCAGCCATGAAATTAACGTCATAAGGCTAGTAGCAGCATGATGAGAGGATTTAGGTACGACGATTCTAAGTGAAATAAGTCACACAGAAAAAGACACTTATCATAAGATATCACTTATAGAGGGAATGCAAAAACCACTACAGTTGAACGGAATTACAAAACAGAACAGCGTCACACGTTTAGAAGACACACTATGGCTGCTTAACGAGAAAGGTGAGGTGGGTGATGCATAAAACAAGGGTTTCAAATTAGCTCAGATACCGATCCATAAACCCAATATGTAATAGACAAGACCTACTCCTTGCTCAGTGAACTGGACTCAACACCCCCTGTTCACCGCCCAAGAATATATCTGACTAGTAAGAATCTTAAAACCAATGTATTGATATCCCTCTGTAAGTGAGTCAAGTGGGTGTAAAGCGGCATAAACACAGCAGTGAAAAGCAGCTAAACCCCATTATAAAAATCAATTACTTTTAAAAACCCGTGAAACAAAGACAGTGAAAGAGAGAGAAATTCTTACAAAATTCGTTCAGGGGCTGTGATGCCACCTTTATTGACCATCTCTAGACCCACAGCTGATTGAGACATAAGGGTGGACACTCTTGGGCCTGAGAGGTTTGGTGAGGTTGGGTGAGCAAACGCAGACCCTTTAAAGTAATACTGCGTGGTATCCATCCCATGGGTCCAAAATCTCCAGGTTCAAGGGCATCTTCCTACATCGAAAACATGCATGAGAAACCCAGAAGATGGTACACCATGTGATCGGGAAAGGTTTCGAAAACGCACCTCATTTCTCATCTCCTTGTGCTCGGGTTGGCCATTACAGCCGCTTTACTAGCAATCTTCCTCCTTCGAGAATCAGCACCTTTAACCTCCTGTTCCGTACAGGTTGCAATTTGTCCTGAGGATGAACGGGAAGAGGGGGAACCAGTGAGAGACTAGCTCTAGGTGTTGGGACAGGCACAGGTCACTCTATTTTCCCATCAGGAAGAAGAATTAACCACAGGCTCAGCCTGCCGCCCGGAAGCAGAACAGGGCCTGAAGCAATCCTGCGCTTTTGCGGCCAGCTCCCAAAAAAGCGAGTTGAAAAATCGAGCTCAGGGGCACTGCAATTCACAGACCTGCAGAGTTATAAATGATAACTCTCGTCCACAAATATATTGAGGGAAGGCAACGAGGAGGATTTGAAAGCAAGGCAGAATTGCAGGAAACAGATTTCAGGAGGTAGAGTCGAATCGCCTTTAAAGCACAGGAAAAGCGGCAAAACCTCGACCATGATGCCCTTGGCCAAAAAGGGCGTCTGCGTTTTTTCCTGAATATATTCAGGAAAAAACGCAGACGCCCTTTTTGGCCAACCAAGCAACCTGGAAAGGCAAATCAGCGCTACAAAGAAGTCTCGCTTCCCATCGGTCAAAAGGGCCATGCTGAATAAAGTGTCAAAACCAGAAATGCAGGACAGGCCATGGAGAAACGGGAGCCTTGCTACGCTGATTGGCGTGATGTAAATTGCCAACAGCCACTCTGGAGAAGTGTACGGTGTGTCCTGAAACCTCTAAAAAACTCAGCTTAGAGAGCATAGGGCACTTCCACTCATGGGCGTATAAATTGGGAAAACTAAAAATCAGCAAGACACAGGCACCCCAAAGTTTAGGGCTGCTCTGTTGACAAGAACCTCCACTTCGTTACACCTTAAATATCCCAGGAAAGAGAAAAATGGATAAAGAAGTTGTGGTCCTTATGTACAATGGAATATCACTCAGCCATGAAATCAACGTCATAAGGCTAGTAGCAGCATGATGAGTGGATTTAGGTACGACGATTCTAAGTGAAATAAGTCAACCAGAAAACGACACTTATCATAAGATATCACTTATAGAGGGAATGTAAAAACCGCTACACTTGAACTGAATTACAAAACAGAACAGAGACACACGTTTACAAAACACACTATGGCTGCTTAACGGGAAAGGTGAGGTCGGGTGAGGCAGAAAACAAGGGTTTCAAATTAGCTCAGATACCGTTCCATAAACCCAATATGTAATAGACAAGACCTACTCCTTGCTCAGTGAAGTGGACTCAACGCCCCCTGTTCACCGCCCAAGAATATATCAGACTAGTAAGACTCTTAAAACCAATGTATTGATATCTCTCTGTAAGTGAGTCAAGTGGGTGTAAAGCGGCATAAACACAGCAGTGAAAAGCAGCTAAACCCCATTATAAAAATCAATTACTTTTAAAAACCCGTGAAACAAAGACAGTGAAAGAGAGAGAAATTCATACAGAATTCGTTCAGGGGCTGTGATGACACCTTTATTGACCATCTCTAGACCCACAGCTGATTGAGACATAAGGGTGGACACTCGTGGGGCTGAGAGATTTGGTGAGGTTGGGTGAGCAAACGCAGACCCTTTAAAGTAATACTGCGTGGTACCCATCCCATGGGTCCCAAATCTCCAAGTTCAAGGGCATCTTCCTATATCAAAAACATGCATGAGAAACCCAGAAGACGGTACACCGTGCGATCGGGAAAGGTTTCTAAAACGCACCTCATTTCTCATCTCCTTGTGCTCTGGTTCGCCATTCCAACCGAGTTAGTAGCAATCTCCCTCCGTGGAGAATCAGCACCTTTAACCTCCTGTTCCGTACAGGTTGCAATCTGTCCTGAGGATGAAAGGGAAGAGGTGGAACCAATGATAGACTAGCTCTAGGTGTTGGGACAGGCACAGATCACTCTATTTTCCCATCAGGAAGAAGAATTAACCACAGGCTCAGCCTGCCGCCCGGAACCAGAATAGGGCTTGAAGCAATCCTGCGCTTTTGCGGCCAACTCCGAAGAAAGCGAGTTGAAAAATGGAGCTCAGGGGCACTGCAATTCACAGACCTGCAGAGTTAGAAATGATAACTCTCGTCCACAAATATATTGAGGGAAGGCAACGAAGAGGATTTGAAAGCAAGGCAGAATTGCAGGAAACAGATTTCAGGAGGTAGATTCGAATCGCCTTTAAAGCACAGGAAAAGCGGCAAAACCTCGACCATGATGCCCTTGGCCAAAAAGGGCGTATACGTTTTTTCCTGAATATATTCAGGAAAAAACGCATACGCCCTTTTTGGCCAACCAAGCAACCTGGAAAGGCAAATCAGCGCTACAAAGAAGTCTCGCTTCCCATCGGTCAAAAGGGCCATGCTGCATAAAGTGTCAAAACCAGAAATGCAGGACAGGCCATGGAGAAACGGGAGCCTTGCTACGCTGATGGGCGGGATGTAAATTGCCAACAGCCACTCTGGAGAAGTGTACGGTGTGTCCTGAAACCTCTAAAAAACTCAGCTTAGAGAGCATAAGGCACTTCCACTCATGGGCATATAAATTGGGAAAACTAAAAATCAGCAAGACACAGGCACCCCAAAGTTTAGGGCTGCTCTGTTGACAAGAACCTCCACTTCGTTACACCTTAAATATCCCAGGAAAGAGAAAAATGGATAAGGAAGTTGTGGTCCTTATGTACAATGGCATATCACTCAGCCATGAAATTAACGTCATAAGGCTAGTAGCAGCATGATGAGAGGATTTAGGTACGACGATTCTAAGTGAAATAAGTCACACAGAAAAAGACACTTATCATAAGATATCACTTATAGAGGGAATGCAAAAACCACTACAGTTGAACGGAATTACAAAACAGAACAGCGTCACACGTTTAGAAGACACACTATGGCTGCTTAACGAGAAAGGTGAGGTGGGTGATGCATAAAACAAGGGTTTCAAATTAGCTCAGATACCGATCCATAAACCCAATATGTAATAGACAAGACCTACTCCTTGCTCAGTGAACTGGACTCAACACCCCCTGTTCACCGCCCAAGAATATATCTGACTAGTAAGAATCTTAAAACCAATGTATTGATATCCCTCTGTAAGTGAGTCAAGTGGGTGTAAAGCGGCATAAACACAGCAGTGAAAAGCAGCTAAACCCCATTATAAAAATCAATTACTTTTAAAAACCCGTGAAACAAAGACAGTGAAAGAGAGAGAAATTCTTACAAAATTCGTTCAGGGGCTGTGATGCCACCTTTATTGACCATCTCTAGACCCACAGCTGATTGAGACATAAGGGTGGACACTCTTGGGCCTGAGAGGTTTGGTGAGGTTGGGTGAGCAAACGCAGACCCTTTAAAGTAATACTGCGTGGTATCCATCCCATGGGTCCAAAATCTCCAGGTTCAAGGGCATCTTCCTACATCGAAAACATGCATGAGAAACCCAGAAGATGGTACACCATGTGATCGGGAAAGGTTTCGAAAACGCACCTCATTTCTCATCTCCTTGTGCTCGGGTTGGCCATTACAGCCGCTTTACTAGCAATCTTCCTCCTTCGAGAATCAGCACCTTTAACCTCCTGTTCCGTACAGGTTGCAATTTGTCCTGAGGATGAACGGGAAGAGGGGGAACCAGTGAGAGACTAGCTCTAGGTGTTGGGACAGGCACAGGTCACTCTATTTTCCCATCAGGAAGAAGAATTAACCACAGGCTCAGCCTGCCGCCCGGAACCAGAATAGGGCCTGTAGCAATCCTACGCTTTTGTGGCCAGCTCCCAAGAAAACGAGTTGAAAAATGGAGCTCAGGGGCACTGCAATTCACAAACCTGCAGAGTTAGAAATGATAACTCTCGTCCACAAATATATTGAGGAAAGGCAACGAAGAGGATTTGAAAGCAAGGCAGAATTACAGGAAACAGATTTCAGGAGGTAGATTCGAATCGCCTTTAAAGCACAGGAAAAGCGGCAAAACCTCGACCATGATGCCCTTGGCCAAAAAGGGCGTCTGCGTTTTTTCCTGAATATATTCAGGAAAAAACGCAGACGCCCTTTTTGGCCAACCAAGCAACCTGGAAAGGCAAATCAGCGCTACAAAGAAGTCTCGCTTCCCATCGGTCAAAAGGGCCATGCTGAATAAAGTGTCAAAACCAGAAATGCAGGACAGGCCATGGAGAAACGGGAGCCTTGCTACGCTGATTGGCGTGATGTAAATTGCCAACAGCCACTCTGGAGAAGTGTACGGTGTGTCCTGAAACCTCTAAAAAACTCAGCTTAGAGAGCATAGGGCACTTCCACTCATGGGCGTATAAATTGGGAAAACTAAAAATCAGCAAGACACAGGCACCCCAAAGTTTAGGGCTGCTCTGTTGACAAGAACCTCCACTTCGTTACACCTTAAATATCCCAGGAAAGAGAAAAATGGATAAAGAAGTTGTGGTCCTTATGTACAATGGAATATCACTCAGCCATGAAATCAACGTCATAAGGCTAGTAGCAGCATGATGAGTGGATTTAGGTACGACGATTCTAAGTGAAATAAGTCAACCAGAAAACGACACTTATCATAAGATATCACTTATAGAGGGAATGTAAAAACCGCTACACTTGAACTGAATTACAAAACAGAACAGAGACACACGTTTACAAAACACACTATGGCTGCTTAACGGGAAAGGTGAGGTCGGGTGAGGCAGAAAACAAGGGTTTCAAATTAGCTCAGATACCGTTCCATAAACCCAATATGTAATAGACAAGACCTACTCCTTGCTCAGTGAAGTGGACTCAACGCCCCCTGTTCACCGCCCAAGAATATATCAGACTAGTAAGACTCTTAAAACCAATGTATTGATATCTCTCTGTAAGTGAGTCAAGTGGGTGTAAAGCGGCATAAACACAGCAGTGAAAAGCAGCTAAACCCCATTATAAAAATCAATTACTTTTAAAAACCCGTGAAACAAAGACAGTGAAAGAGAGAGAAATTCATACAGAATTCGTTCAGGGGCTGTGATGACACCTTTATTGACCATCTCTAGACCCACAGCTGATTGAGACATAAGGGTGGACACTCGTGGGGCTGAGAGATTTGGTGAGGTTGGGTGAGCAAACGCAGACCCTTTAAAGTAATACTGCGTGGTACCCATCCCATGGGTCCCAAATCTCCAAGTTCAAGGGCATCTTCCTATATCAAAAACATGCATGAGAAACCCAGAAGACGGTACACCGTGCGATCGGGAAAGGTTTCTAAAACGCACCTCATTTCTCATTTCCTTGTGCTCTGGTTCGCCATTCCAACCGAGTTAGTAGCAATCTCCCTCCGTGGAGAATCAGCACCTTTAACCTCCTGTTCCGTACAGGTTGCAATCTGTCCTGAGGATGAAAGGGAAGAGGTGGAACCAATGATAGACTAGCTCTAGGTGTTGGGACAGGCACAGATCACTCTATTTTCCCATCAGGAAGAAGAATTAACCACAGGCTCAGCCTGCCGCCCGGAACCAGAATAGGGCTTGAAGCAATCCTGCGCTTTTGCGGCCAACTCCGAAGAAAGCGAGTTGAAAAATGGAGCTCAGGGGCACTGCAATTCACAGACCTGCAGAGTTAGAAATGATAACTCTCGTCCACAAATATATTGAGGGAAGGCAACGAAGAGGATTTGAAAGCAAGGCAGAATTGCAGGAAACAGATTTCAGGAGGTAGATTCGAATTGCCTTTAAAGCACAGGAAAAGCGGCAAAACCTCGACCATGATGCCCTTGGCCAAAAAGGGCGTATGCGTTTTTTCCTGAATATATTCAGGAAAAAACGCATACGCCCTTTTTGGCCAACCAAGCAACCTGGAAAGGCAAATCAGCGCTACAAAGAAGTCTCGCTTCCCATCGGTCAAAAGGGCCATGCTGAATAAAGTGTCAAAACCAGAAATGCAGGACAGGCCATGGAGAAACGGGAGCCTTGCTACGCTGATGGGCGGGATGTAAATTGCCAACAGCCACTCTGGAGAAGTGTACGGTGTGTCCTGAAACCTCTAAAAAACTCAGCTTAGAGAGCATAGGGCACTTCCACTCATGGGCGTATAAATTGGGAAAACTAAAAATCAGCAAGACACAGGCACCCCAAAGTTTAGGGCTGCTCTGTTGACAAGAACCTCCACTTCGTTACACCTTAAATATCCCAGGAAAGAGAAAAATGGATAAAGAACTTGTGGTCCTTATGTACAATGGAATATCACTCAGCCATGAAATCAACGTCATAAGGCTAGTAGCAGCATGATGAGTGGATTTAGGTACGACGATTCTAAGTGAAATAAGTCAACCAGAAAACGACACTTATCATAAGATATCACTTATAGAGGGAATGTAAAAACCGCTACACTTGAACTGAATTACAAAACAGAACAGAGACACACGTTTACAAAACACACTATGGCTGCTTAACGGGAAAGGTGAGGTCGGGTGAGGCAGAAAACAAGGGTTTCAAATTAGCTCAGATACCGTTCCATAAACCCAATATGTAATAGACAAGACCTACTCCTTGCTCAGTGAAGTGGACTCAACGCCCCCTGTTCACCGCCCAAGAATATATCAGACTAGTAAGACTCTTAAAACCAATGTATTGATATCTCTCTGTAAGTGAGTCAAGTGGGTGTAAAGCGGCATAAACACAGCAGTGAAAAGCAGCTAAACCCCATTATAAAAATCAATTACTTTTAAAAACCCGTGAAACAAAGACAGTGAAAGAGAGAGAAATTCATACAGAATTCGTTCAGGGGCTGTGATGACACCTTTATTGACCATCTCTAGACCCACAGCTGATTGAGACATAAGGGTGGACACTCGTGGGGCTGAGAGATTTGGTGAGGTTGGGTGAGCAAACGCAGACCCTTTAAAGTAATACTGCGTGGTACCCATCCCATGGGTCCCAAATCTCCAAGTTCAAGGGCATCTTCCTATATCAAAAACATGCATGAGAAACCCAGAAGACGGTACACCGTGCGATCGGGAAAGGTTTCTAAAACGCACCTCATTTCTCATTTCCTTGTGCTCTGGTTCGCCATTCCAACCGAGTTAGTAGCAATCTCCCTCCGTGGAGAATCAGCACCTTTAACCTCCTGTTCCGTACAGGTTGCAATCTGTCCTGAGGATGAAAGGGAAGAGGTGGAACCAATGATAGACTAGCTCTAGGTGTTGGGACAGGCACAGATCACTCTATTTTCCCATCAGGAAGAAGAATTAACCACAGGCTCAGCCTGCCGCCCGGAACCAGAATAGGGCTTGAAGCAATCCTGCGCTTTTGCGGCCAACTCCGAAGAAAGCGAGTTGAAAAATGGAGCTCAGGGGCACTGCAATTCACAGACCTGCAGAGTTAGAAATGATAACTCTCGTCCACAAATATATTGAGGGAAGGCAACGAAGAGGATTTGAAAGCAAGGCAGAATTGCAGGAAACAGATTTCAGGAGGTAGATTCGAATTGCCTTTAAAGCACAGGAAAAGCGGCAAAACCTCGACCATGATGCCCTTGGCCAAAAAGGGCGTATGCGTTTTTTCCTGAATATATTCAGGAAAAAACGCATACGCCCTTTTTGGCCAACCAAGCAACCTGGAAAGGCAAATCAGCGCTACAAAGAAGTCTCGCTTCCCATCGGTCAAAAGGGCCATGCTGAATAAAGTGTCAAAACCAGAAATGCAGGACAGGCCATGGAGAAACGGGAGCCTTGCTACGCTGATGGGCGGGATGTAAATTGCCAACAGCCACTCTGGAGAAGTGTACGGTGTGTCCTGAAACCTCTAAAAAACTCAGCTTAGAGAGCATAAGGCACTTCCACTCATGGGCATATAAATTGGGAAAACTAAAAATCAGCAAGACACAGGCACCCCAAAGTTTAGGGCTGCTCTGTTGACAAGAACCTCCACTTCGTTACACCTTAAATATCCCAGGAAAGAGAAAAATGGATAAGGAAGTTGTGGTCCTTATGTACAATGGCATATCACTCAGCCATGAAATTAACGTCATAAGGCTAGTAGCAGCATGATGAGAGGATTTAGGTACGACGATTCTAAGTGAAATAAGTCACACAGAAAAAGACACTTATCATAAGATATCACTTATAGAGGGAATGCAAAAACCACTACAGTTGAACGGAATTACAAAACAGAACAGCGTCACACGTTTAGAAGACACACTATGGCTGCTTAACGAGAAAGGTGAGGTGGGTGATGCATAAAACAAGGGTTTCAAATTAGCTCAGATACCGATCCATAAACCCAATATGTAATAGACAAGACCTACTCCTTGCTCAGTGAACTGGACTCAACACCCCCTGTTCACCGCCCAAGAATATATCTGACTAGTAAGAATCTTAAAACCAATGTATTGATATCCCTCTGTAAGTGAGTCAAGTGGGTGTAAAGCGGCATAAACACAGCAGTGAAAAGCAGCTAAACCCCATTATAAAAATCAATTACTTTTAAAAACCCGTGAAACAAAGACAGTGAAAGAGAGAGAAATTCTTACAAAATTCGTTCAGGGGCTGTGATGCCACCTTTATTGACCATCTCTAGACCCACAGCTGATTGAGACATAAGGGTGGACACTCTTGGGCCTGAGAGGTTTGGTGAGGTTGGGTGAGCAAACGCAGACCCTTTAAAGTAATACTGCGTGGTATCCATCCCATGGGTCCAAAATCTCCAGGTTCAAGGGCATCTTCCTACATCGAAAACATGCATGAGAAACCCAGAAGATGGTACACCATGTGATCGGGAAAGGTTTCGAAAACGCACCTCATTTCTCATCTCCTTGTGCTCGGGTTGGCCATTACAGCCGCTTTACTAGCAATCTTCCTCCTTCGAGAATCAGCACCTTTAACCTCCTGTTCCGTACAGGTTGCAATTTGTCCTGAGGATGAACGGGAAGAGGGGGAACCAGTGAGAGACTAGCTCTAGGTGTTGGGACAGGCACAGGTCACTCTATTTTCCCATCAGGAAGAAGAATTAACCACAGGCTCAGCCTGCCGCCCGGAAGCAGAACAGGGCCTGAAGCAATCCTGCGCTTTTGCGGCCAGCTCCCAAAAAAGCGAGTTGAAAAATCGAGCTCAGGGGCACTGCAATTCACAAACCTGCAGAGTTATAAATGATAACTCTCGTCCACAAATATATTGAGGGAAGGCAACGAGGAGGATTTGAAAGCAAGGCAGAATTGCAGGAAACAGATTTCAGGAGGTAGAGTCGAATCGCCTTTAAAGCACAGGAAAAGCGGCAAAACCTCGACCATGATGCCCTTGGCCAAAAAGGGCGTATGCGTTTTTTCCTGAATATATTCAGGAAAAAACGCATACGCCCTTTTTGGCCAACCAAGCAACCTGGAAAGGCAAATCAGCGCTACAAAGAAGTCTCGCTTCCCATCGGTCAAAAGGGCCATGCTGAATAAAGTGTCAAAACCAGAAATGCAGGACAGGCCATGGAGAAACGGGAGCCTTGCTACGCTGATGGGCGGGATGTAAATTGCCAACAGCCACTCTGGAGAAGTGTACGGTGTGTCCTGAAACCTCTAAAAAACTCAGCTTAGAGAGCATAGGGCACTTCCACTCATGGGCATATAAATTGGGAAAACTAAAAATCAGCAAGACACAGGCACCCCAAAGTTTAGGGCTGCTCTGTTGACAAGAACCTCCACTTCGTTACACCTTAAATATCCCAGGAAAGAAAAAAATGGATAAAGAAGTTGTGGTCCTTATGTACAATGGAATATCACTCAGCCATGAAATCAACGTCATAAGGCTAGTAGCAGCATGATGAGTGGATTTAGGTACGACGATTCTAAGTGAAATAAGTCAACCAGAAAACGACACTTATCATAAGATATTACTTATAGAGGGAATGTAAAAACCGCTACACTTGAACTGAATTACAAAACAGAACAGAGACACACGTTTACAAAACACACTATGGCTGCTTAACGGGAAAGGTGAGGTCGGGTGAGGCAGAAAACAAGGGTTTCAAATTAGCTCAGATACCGTTCAATAAACCCAATATGTAATAGACAAGACCTACTCCTTGCTCAGTGAACTGGACTCGACACCCCCTATTCACCGCCCAAGAATATATCTGACTAGGAAGAATCTTCAAAGCTATGTATTGATATCTCTCTGTAAGTGAGTCAAGTGGGTGTAAAGCGGCATAAACACAGCAGTGAAAAGCAGCTAAACCCCATTATAAAAATCAATTACTTTTAAAAACCCGTGAAACAAAGACAGTGAAAGAGAGAGAAATTCTTACAAAATTCGTTCAGGGGCTGTGATGCCACCTTTATTGACCATCTCTAGACCCACAGCTGATTGAGACATAAGGGTGGACACTCTTGGGGCTGAGAGGTTTGGTGAGGTTGGGTGAGCAAACGCAGACCCTTTAAAGTAATACTGCGTGGTATCCATCCCATGGGTCCAAAATCTCCAGGTTCAAGGGCATCTTCCTACATCGAAAACATGCATGAGAAACCCAGAAGATGGTACACCGTGTGATCGGGAAAGGTTTCGAAAACGCACCTCATTTCTCATCCCCTTGTGCTCGGGTTGGCCATTACAGCCGCTTTACTAGCAATCTCCCTCCTTCGAGAATCAGCACCTTTAACCTCCTGTTCCGTACAGGTTGCAGTTTGTCCTGAGGATGAACGGGAAGAGGGGGAACCAGTGAGAGACTAGCTCTAGGTGTTGGGACAGGCACAGGTCACTCTATTTTCCCATCAGGAAGAAGAATTAACCACAGGCTCAGCCTGCCGCCCGGAAGCAGAACAGGGCCTGAAGCAATCCTGCGCTTTTGCGGCCAGCTCCCAAAAAAGCGAGTTGAAAAATCGAGCTCAGGGGCACTGCAATTCACAAACCTGCAGAGTTATAAATGATAACTCTCGTCCACAAATATATTGAGGGAAGGCAACGAGGAGGATTTGAAAGCAAGGCAGAATTGCAGGAAACAGATTTCAGGAGGTAGAGTCGAATCGCCTTTAAAGCACAGGAAAAGCGGCAAAACCTCGACCATGATGCCCTTGGCCAAAAAGGGCGTATGCGTTTTTTCCTGAATATATTCAGGAAAAAACGCATACGCCCTTTTTGGCCAACCAAGCAACCTGGAAAGGCAAATCAGCGCTACAAAGAAGTCTCGCTTCCCATCGGTCAAAAGGGCCATGCTGAATAAAGTGTCAAAACCAGAAATGCAGGACAGGCCATGGAGAAACGGGAGCCTTGCTACGCTGATGGGCGGGATGTAAATTGCCAACAGCCACTCTGGAGAAGTGTACGGTGTGTCCTGAAACCTCTAAAAAACTCAGCTTAGAGAGCATAGGGCACTTCCACTCATGGGCATATAAATTGGGAAAACTAAAAATCAGCAAGACACAGGCACCCCAAAGTTTAGGGCTGCTCTGTTGACAAGAACCTCCACTTCGTTACACCTTAAATATCCCAGGAAAGAAAAAAATGGATAAAGAAGTTGTGGTCCTTATGTACAATGGAATATCACTCAGCCATGAAATCAACGTCATAAGGCTAGTAGCAGCATGATGAGTGGATTTAGGTACGACGATTCTAAGTGAAATAAGTCAACCAGAAAACGACACTTATCATAAGATATCACTTATAGAGGGAATGTAAAAACCGCTACACTTGAACTGAATTACAAAACAGAACAGCGTCACACGTTTAGAAGACACACTATGGCTGCTTAACAGGAAAGGTGAGGTGGGGTGATGCATAAAACAAGGGTTTCAAATAGGCTCAGATACCGTTCCATACACCCAATATGTAATAGACAAGACCTACTCCTTGCTCAGTGAAGTGGACTAAACACCCCCTGTTCACCGCCCAAGAATATATCTGACTAGTAAGAATCTTAAAACCAATGTATTGATATCCCTCTGTAAGTGAGTCAAGTGGGTGTAAAGCGGCATAAACACAGCAGTGAAAAGCAGCTAAACCCCATTATAAAAATCAATTACTTTTAAAAACCCGTGAAACAAAGACAGTGAAAGAGAGAGAAATTCTTACAAAATTCGTTCAGGGGCTGTGATGCCACCTGGATTGACCATCTCTAGACCCACAGCTGATTGAGACATAAGGGTGGACACTCTTGGGGCTGAGAGGTTTGGTGAGGTTGGGTGAGCAAACGCAGACCCTTTAAAGTAATACTGCGTGGTATCCATCCCATGGGTCCAAAATCTCCAGGTTCAAGGGCATCTTCCTACATCGAAAACATGCATGAGAAACCCAGAAGATGGTACACCGTGTGATCGGGAAAGGTTTCTAAAACGCACCTCATTTCTCATCTCCTTGTGCTCGGGTTGGCCATTACAGCCGCTTTACTAGCAATCTCCCTTCTTCGAGAATCAGCACCTTTAACCTCCTGTTCCGTACAGGTTGCAATTTGTCCTGAGGATGAACGGGAAGAGGGGGAACCAGTGAGAGACTAGCTCTAGGTGTTGGTACAGGCACAGGTCACTCTATTTTCCCATCAGGAAGAAGAATTAACCACAGGCTCAGCCTGCCGCCCGGAAGCAGAACAGGCCCTGAAGCAATCCTCTGCTTTTGCGGCCAGCTCCCAAAAAAGCGAGTTGAAAAATCGAGCTCAGGGGCACTGCAATTCACAAACCTGCAGAGTTAGAAATGATAACTCTCGTCCACAAATATATTGAGGGAAGGCAACGAGGAGGATTTGAAAGCAAGGCAGAATTGCAGGAAACAGAATTCAGGAGGTAAAGTCGAATCGCCTTTAAAGCACAGGAAAAGCGGCAAAACCTCGACAATGATGCCCTTGGCCAAAAAGGGCGTATGCGTTTTTTCCTGAATATATTCAGGAAAAAACGCATACGCCCTTTTTGGCCAACCAAGCAACCTGGAAAGGCAAATCAGCGCTACAAAGAAGTCTCGCTTCCCATCGGTCAAAAGGGCCATGCTGAATAAAGTGTCAAAACCAGAAATGCAGGACAGGCCATGGAGAAACGGGAGCCTTACTACGCTGATGGGCGGGATGTAAATTGCCAACAGCCACTCTGGAGAAGTGTACGGTGTTTCCTGAAACATCTAAAAAACTCAGCATAGAGAGCATAAGGCACTTCCACTCATGGGCGTATAAATTGGGAAAACTAAAAATCAGCAAGACACAGGCACCCCAAAGTTTAGGGCTGCTCTGTTGACAAGAACCTCCACTTCGTTACACCTTAAATATCCCAGGAAAGAGAAAAATGGATAAGGAAGTTGTGGTCCTTATGTACAATGGCATATCACTCAGCCATGAAATCAACGTCATAGGGCTAGTAGCAGCATGATGAGTGGATTTAGGTACGACGATTTTAAGTGAAATAAGTCAACCAGAAAACAACACTTATCATAAGATATGACTTATAGAGGGAATGTAAAAACCGCTACACTTGAACTGAATTACAAAACAGAACAGAGACACACGTTTACAAAACACACTATGGCTGCTTAACGGGAAAGGTGAGGTCGGGTGAGGTAGAAAACAAGGGTTTCAAATTAGCTCAGATACCGTTCCATAAACCCAATATGTAATAGACAAGACCTACTCCTTGCTCAGTGAACTGGACTCGACACCCCCTATTCACCGCCCAAGAATATATCTGACTAGGAAGAATCTTCAAAGCTATGTATTGATATCCCTCTGTAAATGAGTCAAGTGGGTGTAAAGCAGCATAAACACAGCAGTGAAAAGCAGCTAAACCCCATTATAAAAATCAATTACTTTTAAAATCCCATGAAACAAAGACAGTGAAAGGGAGAGAAATTCTTACAAAATTCGTTCAGGGGCTGTGATGCCACCTGTATTGACCATCTCTAAACCCACAGCTGATTGAGACATAAGGGTGGACACTCTTGGGGCTGAGAGGTTTGGTGAGGTTGGGTGAGCAAACACAGATCCTTTAAAGTAATACTGTGTGGTACCCATCTCATGGGTCCCAAATCTCCAGGTTCAAGGGCATCTTCCTACATCGAAAACATGCATGAGAAACCCAGAAGATGGTACACTGTGTGATCGGGAAAGGTTTCTAAAACGCACCTCATTTCTCATCTCCTTGTGCTCGGGTTCGCCATTCCAGCCGCGTTAGTAGCAATCTCCCTCCGTGGAGAATCAGCACCTTTAACCTCCTGTTCCGTACAGGTTGCAATTTGTCCTGAGGATGAACGGGAAGAGGGGGAACCAATGAGAGACTAGGTCTAGGTGTTGGGACAGGCACAGGTCACTCTATTTTCCCATCAGGAAGAAGAATTAACCACAGGCTCAGCCTGCCGCCCGGAACCAGAATAGGGCCTGAAGCAATCCTACGCTTTTGTGGCCAGCTCCCAAGAAAACGAGTTGAAAAATGGAGCTCAGGGGCACTGCAATTCACAAACCTGCAGAGTTATAAATGATAACTCTCGTCCACAAATATATTGAGGAAAGGCAACGAAGAGGATTTGAAAGCAAGTCAGAATTGCAGGAAACAGATTTCAGGAGGTAGATTCGAATCGCCTTTAAAGCACAGGAAAAGCGGCAAAACCTCGACCATGATGCCCTTGGCCAAAAAGGGCGTCTGCGTTTTTTCCTGAATATATTCAGGAAAAAACGCAGACGCCCTTTTTGGCCAACCAAGCAACCTGGAAAGGCAAATCAGCACTACAAAGAAGTCTCGCTTCCCTTCTGTCAAAACGGCCGTGCTGAATAAAGTGTCAAAACCAGAAATGCAGGACAGGCCATGGTGAAACGGGAGCCTTGCTACGCTGATGCGCGGGATGTAAATTGTCAACAGCCACTCTGGAGAAGTGTACGGTGTGTCCTGAAACATCTAAAAAACTCAGCTTAGAGAGCATAGGGCACTTCCACTCATGGGCGTATAAATTGGGAAAACTAAAAATCAGCAAGACACAGGCACCCCAAAGTTTAGGGCTGCTCTGTTGACAAGAACCTCCACTTCGTTACACCTTAAATATCCCAGGAAAGAGAAACATGGATAAGTAAGTTGTGGTCCTTATGTACAATGGCATATCACTCAGCCATGAAATTAACGTCATAAGGCTAGTAGCAGCATGATGAGAGGATTTAGGTACGACGATTCTAAGTGAAATAAGTCACACAGAAAAAGACACTTATCATAAGATATCACTTAGAGAGGGAATGCAAAAACCGCTACACTTGAACGGAATTACAAAACAGAACAGCGTCACACGTTTAGAAGACACACTATGGCTGCTTAACGAGAAAGGTGAGGTGGGTGATGCATAAAACAAGGGTTTCAAATTAGCTCAGATACCGATCCATAAACCCAATATGTAATAGACAAGACCTACTCCTTGCTCAGTGAACTGGACTCAACACCCCCTGTTCACCGCCCAAGAATATATCTGACTAGTAAGAATCTTAAAACCAATGTATTGATATCCCTCTGTAAGTGAGTCAAGTGGGTGTAAAGCGGCATAAACACAGCAGTGAAAAGCAGCTAAACCCCATTATAAAAATCAATTACTTTTAAAAACCCGTGAAACAAAGACAGTGAAAGAGAGAGAAATTCTTACAAAATTCGTTCAGGGGCTGTGATGCCACCTGGATTGACCATCTCTAGACCCACAGCTGATTGAGACATAAGGGTGGACACTCTTGGGCCTGAGAGGTTTGGTGAGGTTGGGTGAGCAAACGCAGA